>NW_027459329.1:10000-92500 GCF_050624435.1 Tenrec ecaudatus | reverse complement strand
GTGTGTGTGTGTAAAAAGGACACGAAGTCAGAAGCCCTCCAGAGATTTTGCAAATGTATGAGTGTCAGTGTGTGTGTTTGTGAGTGTAAAAAGGACACTAAGTCAGAAGCACTCTAGAGATTCTGCAAGGGTGTGTGTGTGTGTGTGTGTAAAAAGGACACGAAGTCAGAAGCCCTCTAGAGTTTCTGCAAGAGTGTGAGTGTGTTTGTGTTTGTAAAAAAGACATTAATTCAGACACCGTCCAGAGATTCAGAAAGGGTGTGTGTGTGTGTGTGTGTGTGTGTGTGTGTGTGTGTGTGTGTGTAAAAAGGGCATGAAGTCAGAAGCCCTCTAGAGATTCTGCCATGGTGTGTGTGTGTGTTTGTGTTAAAAGAACAAGAAGTCAGAAGCTCTCTAGAGATACTCCAAGGGTCTGAGTGAGAGTGTGTATGAGTGTGTGTGTGTGTGTGTAATAAGGACACGAAGTCAGAAGCCCTCCAGCGATTCTGCAAAATTGTGTGTGTGTTTGTGTAAAAAGGAAATCAAATCAGTAGCCTTTTAGAGATTTGCAAGGATGTGTGTGGGTGTGAGTGTAAAGGACATAAAGTCAGAAGCTCTCCTGAGATTCTGCAAGGGTGTGTGAGTGTGTGTGTGTGAAAAGGGCACGAAGTCAGAAGCCCTCCAGAGATTCTTCAAAGGTGTGAGTGTTTGTGAGTGAGTGTCAAAAAAGACATGAATTTAGAAGCCCTCCAGAGATTCAGCAAGGGGGCGTGATAGTGTGTGTGTGTGTGTGTGTGTGTATGTGTAAAAAGGTGAAGTCAGAAGCCCTCCAGAGATTCTGCAAGGGTGCGTGTATGTGTGCATGTGTGTGTGCGAGTGTGTAGAAAGGACACGAAGTCAGAAGACCTGCAGATATTCGGCAAGTGTATGAGTGTGAGTGTGAGTGTGTGGGTGTGTGTGTGTAAAAAGGACACGAAGCCAGAAACCCTCCATAGATTCTGCAAGTGTATGAGTGTGAGTGTGTGTGGGTGTGTAAAAAGGGCACGAAGTCAGAAGCCCTCTAGAGATTCTGCAATGGTGTGTGTATGTGTTTGTGTAAAAAGAACCAGAAGTCTGAAGCCCTCTAGGGAGTTTGCGAGGGTCTGTATGTGAGTGTGTGTGTGTGTAAAAAGGAAACAAAGTCAGAAGACTTGCAGATATTCTGCAAGGGTGTGTGTGCGTGTGTGTGTACAAAAGATACGAGGTCAGAAGCCCTCCATAGATTCTGCAAGAGTGTGAGTGTGTGTGTGTGTGTAAAAAGGGCACGAAGTCAGAAGCCCTCTAGAGATTCTGCAATGGTCTGTGTGTGAGTGTCTGTGTGTTTGTAAAAAGACACAAAGTCAGAAGCCCTCCAGCGATTCTGCAAGATTGTTTGTGTGTTTGTGTAAAAAGGAAACCAATTCAGAAGCCTTCTAGAGATTCAGCAACGGTGTGTATGTGTGTGTGTCTGTAAAAAGGAGATGTCAGAAGCTCTCCTGAGATTCTGCAAGGGTATGAGTGTGAGTATGTGTGTGTGTGTGTGTGTGTGTTTAAAAAGGACAGCATATCTGAAGCCCTCTAGAGATTCTTGAAGGTTGTGTGTGCATGTGAGTGTAAAGGACACAAAGTCAGAAGCCCTCCAGAGACTAGGAAAGGGTGTGAGTGTTTGTGTGTGTGTGACTAAAAAAGACACGAATTCATTAGACCTCCAGAGATTCTGCAAGGGTGCGTCATAGTGTGTGTGTGTGTGTGTGTGTGTGTAAAAAGAACACTAAATCAGAAGCCTTCCAGAGATTCTGCAATGGTGTGTATGTATATGTGTGTGTGTGTGTGTGTGTGTGTGTGTGTGTGAAAAGGAGAAGAATCAGAAGACCTCCAGAGATTCTGCAAGGGTATGAGTATGAGTATGTGTGTGTATATAAAAATGACACGATGTCAGAAGCCCTCTAGATATTCTGCAAAGGTGTGTGTGTAAAGGACACGAAGTCAGAAGCACTCAAGAGATTCTGCAAATGTATGAGTGTGTGTGTGTGTGTGTAAAAAAAGAACGAAGTCAGAGCCCTCCAGCGATTCTACAAGGGTGTGAGTGTTTGTGTGTGTGTGTGTGTGTGTGTGTGTAAACAGGACACAAAGTCAGAAGCTCTCCAGAGATTCTCCAAGGGTGCGTCTTTGTGTCTGTGTGTGTAAAAATGAAACAAAATCAGAAGCCCTCTAGTGATTCTGGAAGGGTATGTGTGTGTGTGTCCTAAAAAGGACACGAAGTCAGAAGTACTCCAGAGATTCTGTAGGGGCATGAGTGTGTGTGTGTGTGTGTGTGTGTAAATAAAGCGTACAAAGTCAGAAGCCCTTTAGAGATTTTGCAAGTGTTTTTGTGTGTATGTGTGTGTAAAAAAGATATGAAATCAGACGCCCTACAGAGATTCTGCAAGGGTGCGTGTTTGTTTGTGTGTGTAAAAAGGACACGAAACCAGAAGCCTTATAGAGATTCTGTAAGTGTGTGTGTGTGTGTTTGTGTTTGTAAAAAGGACATTAAATCAGAAATCCTCCAGAGATTCTGAAAGTGTGTGTGTGTGTGTGTGTGTAAAAAGGACACGAAGTCAGAAGCTCTCTAGAGATTCTACCATGGTGTGTGTGTGTGTGTGTTTGTAAAAAAGTACACGAATTTAGAAGCCCACTAGGGATTCTGCAAGGGTATGAGTGTGAGTGTGTGTGTGTGTGTGTGTTTGTGTGTATAAAAAGTACACGATGTCAGAAGCCCTCAAGAGATTCTGGAAGGTTGTGTGTGAGTGTGAGTGAAAAGGACACGAAGTCAGAAGCCCTCCAGGGATTCTGCATGGGTGTGAGTGTTTTTTTTGTGTGTGACTAAAAAGGACACGAAGTCAGAAGCCCTCTAGAGTTTCTGCAGGGGTATGAGAGTGGGTGTGTGTTTGTGTGTGTGTAAAAAGGACACGAAGTCAGTTACCCTCCAGAGATACTGCAAGTGTGTGTGTGTGTGTGTAAAAAGGACACGACATCAGAAGCCCTCCAGAGATTTTGAAAGAGTATGAGTGTGAGTTTGTGTGTGTGAGTGTGTAAAACGGACAAAGACTTTGCATTTAGTAGCTCTGTGAGTAGCCCGCCATGTCACCAGAGGTTCTTTGCGTTTGATGGCAGTGGGGTGGAATGTTTACAATGGAAAGACCTTTTTCAAATGTATTGCTACTGACCGCGGTCTAAAGCCCAAGTGCTTAGCCATTGGGCCACCAGGATTCTTCGTGGTAAGGATGTGTTCCTGCCAAAGTTTATGAACACTACACAGCAGTGGGGTTTTGGAACTGCTAGGTAGTTTAGCTTAGGGACTGAGGCATCCATTACGCAGGGTCAGCAGTCTGAGCCTTTGTCCCATGAACGAGTGGTACACTGCGCATGCTCAAAGGCTCAGGTTCCCAGCCAGGAAGGGGAGGTACACCTGGGTGTGTTCTGCACCTGAATTGGCCCACCAAGGCCAGGTGAATTCAGTTCAGCCAATGAGTTCACCAGGGTCACCAGCACGCCCCACCTCTTGGAGTAATTTAAAAGGCAGGAGCAGAGAGCAGACCTCGTGACTTTCAGGGAAGCTTCTAAGGAGAAGCACATTTCTGAAGAGCCCTGCAGGTGCCTTTATAAACCTGAAACTTCTTCTAATTCTCATAAAACTCACTTGGATCACAAACTAGGCTTGGAGGTGAATGCTTTCTCGTGTGTAGCCAAGGAGCAAGGTATATCTCTATCCTGAGAGATCTCACAGAACCATTGATTGCCCTGGCATGTTTTGGGGTCCTGATGGTGTCATGGTTATGCTTTGTGCAACAGTTTAAAACCACTAGCCACGCCACAAGGGAAAGATGGGGCTTTCTATTCCTATAAAGAGATACATCCTCAGTAACTCACAGGGGAATTCTACCCTGTCCTATAGGGTTGTTATGAGTCAGCATTGACTCAATGGCAGTGAGTGAGTGCCCTGGCAAGTTAGCCTTGGGTATCTACATTGACTCTCAGTTTCTGGTTAGCGTTTCACCACTTCACCCCATGAACGTGAACTGCAGTGGATGAGGGTTGGGAGCTCTGGCTCTGGGGCTGCTTGCTTGAATTTTCACATCATGGCCCTGCCCCTGATGGGACCTTTGCCATTTGGGCAAATGAGCACAAGCCTGAGTTTCCTTTTCTGCAGTATAGGCTGAGAAAGGAGATGTCGCCTCTCTTGTGTGCTAACTGACTTTTACCAGTTAGTGTGAATTAGATCTTTCAAAGAGGAAGAAGGAGAAGGGGGAAGGATGAAGCAACATGGATAGAGGTGAAGGCAGTGTGAGGGGTCAGAGAGAGATGAAAGGACCATCATGTCACCTTTGACTACTCTTAGTGAGACTGGCTTGGAGTGCAGGAGACGGGGAGAGTGAGGACTCGGGCTAAAGGCAGTGTTCATTCATTACTTCCGGGCAGAGTTCAGCCTTTGGCATGTTTGTTGGATGCTGGCGCTGTGTTCATCCAATGAAACTTCAAACTTCTGTCCTCTCATTAACCCTTTGTCTCCCCTTTGTTCACGATTTAAAACTTCTATTCTCGGGTTCTCTTTAGAGCCCCAGGAAATCAGAAGTCACAAGTCACTTCTGTTTACAGAGAGGCCCCCAGTATGCAAAGGCAGGAGGGTGTGTTAATAGCACACCGGTCTAGTGGCTGGTCACGCCTATGCAGTACATTCTCCATCCCTTAGCTCAACAAAAGGAAAATCACCAAAGAAAAAAAATTTTCTTTTTCATGGATAATTACTTTTTCAGTTCCCTCCCCCACCCATACTCTGTGTGAATTACAATAGAACACGCACACACACATACACACAATTTTCTGCCAGAATGTGTTACTCCAGTACATTCTACCCTCCTCCCTCACTGCCTCCTACCCTTTTTTCTCCTATCTACTTTCTTCCCATGACACCCAATGGACAGGTAGGGGAATTCAAAATAGACCCCAGTCTCAAATGTAGTTTAAAGCTCACTCACGCACTGCTATTGTGCCAGTTCTGACTCATAGTTACAGGATACAACTGTCCTTGTGGATTTCTGAAACAACAATTCTTTGTGGGAGTTGAAAGCTGCCCTTTCTACAGGAATGCAGCAGGTGCGTTTGAACTGCCAACCCTGCAGTTAGCAGGCCAACGTGAAGGGATTTTGCCACTTTGCCACCAAGGATCCTAAAGGTAGCATGAGGAGAACATTTATTAAATCTTCCATGGTACACAGGCAAGGGGGAGACCTGAACCACAGCTCTCGGGATTCTTGGTGCCTCGCAGTGGACAGTTCCAGCCACATCGGATCCAGGCTTCCCAAGATTTGCAGAGCCACCAGCATAGTCTTTGCTCCTCTCCAGGATTCACAATTGCTTCCTGGTTGCTCAGGTATGTAGGAGTTTAGTGGTTCTCTAATGCAATCATCCCATTTTGCAAAGAAGATGCTGATGCCCAGACCGGGGAGAAGATTATCTGAGGCCACTGAGAAGGACACCATCACCTCAAGTCCTTCTGACCCCCCACAAGTTTCTGCCAACAGCAATGAGCTCTGGGTTACCTACTCAGTCTTTTGAAGCCTTAGCCAGCTGATGCAGCTGCCAGTTGGATTGATCAGGGTATGTGACCCAGAGCTCCTTAGAACGCGCCCCCCCAAATGCAAATTTACTGCCATAGAGTTGATACTGATTCATAATGACCCTATAAGACAGGGTAGAACTTCCCCTGTAGGTTTCTGAGACTAACTTTCAGCCTTTCTCCTGAGAAGTGGCTGGTTGTGTGGTGGTTTAGACCTTGCAGTTAGCAGCCTTTTAGCATGAGAGGTAGGGCCTCATTTCTGTTCTGATTATGCTCCATTCTGTGAGATGCCAGTGCCAAGGCTCCCACCCCTGCAGGTAGCAGTGAGATTTTTCTCACTAAACTGCGCTGGATGGGAAACTTGGGGCAAGTAGTGCATCGCAGCCAAGGAAGATCTCATTGACAGTGCAGTACTTGAATAAGGCAGGAAGACAGAGGAGTGGCCATCTGGCGGTGGGGAAAGTGTTCCAGGTAGGAGACAGTCAGTGCAAAAGGCCTTGTGATTGGGTTCTCCAAGCTTCTTCCTGGAACAGCAAGGAGACCAATGTGAGTGGGGCATGACACTCTGTAGTGAGGAAAGATGATCACTGTGTGGGCCTCCTGTATGCTTGAGAAGCCAAGGGGAATTTTTAAACCCTAAGCCAGATCAATGCTCAAGGAAGCATTAGTCAAGACATCAAATGACATGCTGCATTGGCTAAATGTGCTACAACAGATCTTTTAAAAAGACTGAAGATCAAGGATGTTACTTTGAGGACACTGCCTGATCTTGTGCCAAATCTTGCCATGGTTGTTAGGTTGGAGTCCATTGTTGCAGCCATGGTGTCAGCCCATCTCCTTGATGGTCAGTCTCTTTTCTTGTGGACCTTCAGTTTTACCGAGCATGATGTCCCTTTCCATGGACTGGTCTTTCCTGATAAAATGTAGTAGCTACCAGATTGGATGTCATGCCTTTAGAACAGTGGTTTTCAACCTTCCTAATGTTGTGACACTTTCATATAGTTCCTCATGTGTGGTGCTACCCCCAACTATAAAATTATTTTTGTTGCTACTTCATAACTATAATATTGCTACTGTGATGAATCGGATGACACCTGTGAAAGCATTGTTCGACCCCTCCCCCCCCATGGGGGTCGCGACCCACAGGTTGAGGATCACTGCTCTGGAACATTTTCATCATAGAAGAGAGTTTGGTTGCACAGCTCTGAGTTAGACGGTGAGACGAGTTATTTGACATTCATTTGCTGATGTGTTTGCGAACCCAGTGGAAACACTCGGGAATGAGCATCTTCTTAGCCATATTCCCGGATCATTCAAATGCCATCTCCCCTGTGAATGCCTCACTCCATCCTTGGCTTTCCATACTTGCCATATGAAAATGGGATAATATTCAATACTTAGCATTATATATAACCCAGTATTTGGTAGTCTGCCTCAAACAGATGCGAGTCTCTCTTTTTTTCTACTAATATTTAATTTTGATATGTGAAAACATACAAAGCAAAATCTGTTCCATTTCAACCCTTTCTGGACACAATGTTCAGTGACATTGGTCACACTCTTCATATTGAATTAACATTCTTGTTCTTTCTATTCTAGGTGTTTCCTTTCTTTTTACTTAATCTCTCTGCCACAACCCTCTCACATATATTTTGAATTATCTGTAACCCATTTAGTTTTGTGCTGATTTTTTAAAGACTGCAATACTCAAGGATGCAATCCTTTAAGAGCTAAATTGTTATTTAGTTTAAAGATGACTTCAGGGGACAGTTTCAATTCAAGGTTTGAAGAGTAACTCAGGGTCGTAGTCTCTGGGACTCTTCCAGTTAAGTAAGTCTAGATAATTAAAGAATTTTAAATTACATTCCACAAGGTTCTCCCTTTCTATCAGCATCCTTAGGAATCATGGTGCTATGGTGCCTGCTAACCTCAAAGTCAGTAGTTGAAACCACAAGCCACTCTGCAGGGGAAAGCAAAGGCTTTCTGTTTCCTTAAAGAATAGCAAGCGAGGAACCCGCAGGGGGTGTTCTATACTGAGTCAAAATTGACTCCATGGCAGTGAGTTTATGTTTTTATCGAAAAAAGAACACATTTTAATGGGGGCTCTGACAGATACCAGCAACCAATTGCCATTGAGTCAACTCGGACTCATGGAGAGCCCAAGTGTGTTAGAGAAGTCCAGTCCCTAGAATTTTCCATGGCTGGGGTGGGTTTTTTTTCCAGAGGCATATCACCAGGCCCTTCTTGGAAGGCACCTCTGGGTGAACTCAAACCTTTAACCCGTAGTTCGCAGCCTAGCTCATGAACAATATCATCCAAGGACGGTACATTTCCTTGCAAATGGTCACCTGCAGTAGATGAACCAAGGTCAAGTAACTGCCTGAGAAACATCAACCAGAGGAAAGCAGAGTGAACCCCAGGGTTCTTGGGAAGAGGGCCAGAGAGAGAAAAAGGAGAAAACAGCTTTCTCGGGACATCAGAAAGGAGAGGACTCCACTTTGTGGATGCCATAGAACAATCCCAAGCCAAGCATGGGTGAGAAACAGACCCCACCCAAACCCAGCGGGCTGGATTCTGTCGCCAAGTGTTGAACACCAGACATGGATATGACAGAGCCGCTAGTCGTCCGTGGAAAGAAACTGCCCATTGTCTGGTAGTTTTGCAGCATTTGAACAACCAGGCCTCTGCTGCCTCTTCTGGCCTGAAATATAATTGCAGCCATAACCGCCCAGCGGTTCAATGGGTAGAACTCCCTGGGGAGGGCTAACTACCCAAATCATTTGGGAGATCATTTTAGGATTGTCCAGGAGATCTTTGGCTGTGTCTATTATATGAACGATGGTGTCTTTTTTTTTTAAAAAAAGAAACTTTTTATTGTAAGGTGGGTTAAGATTTACAGAGAAAATCAGCTTTGCATGTAACAATTTATACACGTTTTGTTATGTGACATTGATGACAATCTCCTGCAATGTAATATCACTCATGCCATTGAAACTCTGCTTCCTGTTTTCATCCACCCTTCTCCCCTAACCTTGCCTGCCATTTGAATTTGGCCTTGGGCAAATACTGCCTATTTGCTTTTGAATGGTTGATGGTTCTGAGGAATGTGTGCTCCTCAGTGCTATGATTCATTTTGGTGTAGTTGTTCTTATCAGGTGCCATTGAGCCAGTTGCAACCCACATTGACCCTATGCCCAACATTCAGAAACACTACCTAGCCCTGAATAATTCTCCTAATTGTTCCCAAGCTTGAGCCCCTTGTTTCAGTCACTGTCAATCCATCTCCTTAAGGGGCTTCCTCTCTTTCACTGTCCCTCTACTTCACCTGGCATGATGTCCTTCTCCAGGGACTAGTCTCTCTTAATAACATGACCAAAGTATGTGAGAGGAAGTCTCACCATCCTTGCCTTTAAGGAGCCCTCTGACCATACTTCTTCTAAGACAGATCTGTTTGTTCCCTTGGCAGTCCATGTTACTTTCAATATTCTTCACCAGCACCACAATTCAAACATATCAATTCTTCTTCAGCCTTCCTTATTCAATGTCTGACTTTCACATACTTATGAAGCAATTTAAATTACTATGGCTTGGGTAAGGTGCACCTTAGTCCTCAAAGTAACATCCTTGCTTTTTAGCACTCTACAGACGTATTGTGCACCAAATGTATCCATATGCAATGCGTCATTTGATCTCATGATTGCAGCTTCCAAGAGCATTGATTATAGACCTCATCAAGACAAAAATCTGTGACAACTTCAACAAATAACAACAAATAAAACAACAACAACAAACTTCTCTATTTATCATGGTACCTATTGATCAAGTTGTGAGCATGTGTGTCTTCTTGACATTGAGTTGTAATCCATACTGAGGGCTGCAATCTTTGATTCTCATAAGGTTCACTTTATAAACCTGTTTATTTTTCAGGGGGTTTAATTCAGTTCCAGACCTGAAGGGTGATGAAGGACCATAGTAGTGGGGATCTCACTAGTTTATCTAACCAATAAACCTCATCTTTTATCATTATTATTATTACTATTGGTAGTAGTAGTATGACTTTCAGTTTTCTTACACATTACTCCCCACTCTATCTAGCATCATGTACCATGATCCCTTTCAGAGCAGCTGTTTGTGATAGGCAGGCACCATTTAGTTCTTCTGACCTTAGCATCATAGAGGCTGAGGTACGCATAGTCCATTACTGATTTGGACTAATTGTTGCCAGGCATCTTGATTTTCTTCACTGTTATTTGCTCCAGACAGGGTGCAATAGTTTATTGTGCCAGCCTGGCCGATAAACACAAGTAGGATTAATCGAAGGGCAGAGGGATAAATGGCTTCGTGAGCCTCGCCTTGCTTGTTCTATGCCTCAATTTAAAGGGGTACACTGCCTGTGGGATGCCTAGTTTGTGGACTGTGTTGCTGTAAGTTGAGGTCCATTTAATCCCACAGGATTGGAATGTTCGTCTCTGGAGCTGGGGACCGACAGTTGGTGACAGTTGTTGACTTGCCTTGCTGTTTGCTGCCTGGGTATATATAGCCCAGCTCTCTCTACAGAAAGGGACTGGCAACTGGCGGCTCTCAAGCCTTAAAGGACTGCTAGTGTCTCGCTGTTTTATAATTTAACTGTTAGTTTCTTGTGTTATCTATCTGTATATAATTTAGTGGTTCATTTCTTGTATTGTATATCTAGCTTTATAGATATATTTATATATAATTACTAGCAATATGCTTTTGTCTCTCTAGAGAACCCTGTCCAACACATAGGGTGAGACCAAGAACTGACTTTTAGTTTGCTACTCACTAGCTTTTGAAGACCCCAGTCACTTCCCTGATGGATACAGAACATTGTCTTTGCGAGCTAGTTTGTATCAATTGATCTTGAGGTCTCTCAGAGCTATGTTCCTGATCCCCGATATTTAGGACACGCTCCCTCAAGGGGTTTTGTTATAGCTAAGACATTTTCATAACTATGCCTCCTGGATGCACTATTATATTCATGGGCATATTTGTAGTATATGCTAATATGTATATAGAACTATTCTCTGGCAAACCTATATTTATTCATGGGGCTAATCCCATTCTCCTTCCCACAAATGCTAAGATATTGTGGTTTTTCTATCTATCTATTTATCTCTTTAGCTATCCTTGTATGTTATTGTTATTATTGGAGTATTTATCTCTGTTGCCTTTAATGCTTGTAGTCTACTGAGAAAGGATAGTGTTTTGATTTTCCAAATGTTTCCCATTTTCTGGGTTACATGACACAAACCAATAGGAGAAGAGAAAAGAAAAATAATTAACCCAAGTAATAACACCAACAATAAAACCAATTTAGTCTTTTGGTTAAGAATTAGTCAGACTTTCCCACTCCTAGGCTAACCCTTGAAAGAAAACGAATGAGATAAAAGACCATAGGGAGGAAGAAAGGAGAGTGGGAGGCAAGGGAATAAAGAAAGAAGGTGGCAGGGTTGTGTGAACAATTAATGTGGACCTTCTTTGATGTGTATTAAAAATAATATTGACTGGTTTTTTCAATACTCACCAAAAATTATTTATGTCAATCAAGAAAACCTCACTACCCTGGAATCAATTCTGACATATAGCAACCCTTTGGACAGAGTATAGAACTGCTCCTGTGGGTTTCCAAGGCTGTAAATCTTTATAGGAGTAGAAAATCTCATCTTTCTCTTGTGGAGTGGGGGTGGGGGGAGTTTCGAACTTCTGATCTTGCCGTTAGAAGTCCAACTCATAATCTACTTCACCAACAGGGCTCCTCCTTTCATCATTAATCTAGACTGTTTGACCTTCTTGGCTTACTGGGTTTTATTTTCTCGCTTTGGAAGACATGGTACCAAAATACACACCATTTCCTAGCCCCCCAAAAATCAAAAGTAAGCAAAAACAAAACAGGAAAAACTAGCAACCCAATCCAAACCAACTAACCTTTTTAGCCATATAGATAAAGGATACTTGTAGCCAACCTCTGTGTTGGGGGCAATAGGGATGGATGGGGACTGTGGTTAACAGGCACGTGTCAGCTCATCCACAGGGGACATTCAAATTCTAGCTCCAGACTGTTGTTGCCTTGGGGAAATGCAAGGATTTTAAGGCCTGATTTTCTGTTTGTAACTGAGATGCTGAGAATATAAAATTTGATGTGAAATCGTCAACTTTTCAAATATTGGATCACATTAGTTAAAACCACTTTTCAGGCTGCTCCTCATCATACTAGCACGTCATTAGGCTAAAATCATATCAAAGACATCTGGTTTATCCCCTGTGCCCTTTAAGGACAGCTGAAACATGAGGACGGGAATTTGACATTCATTCTTCCTCTAGACCCTCACCCTTTGCCTCCATCGGCTGGCGTTCATAGAAGAGGCAGGCGGTTTTGTTCAACTTCAGCATAATCAGAGTCCTGAGAGTTAAACACAATACATATATCATTTCATACTAGTCATTTTAATATTAGCCCAAACAAAACCAACAAAAACCCAACCCGTTGCTGTTATGTTGGTTCTGGCTCCCGAGGACCCCCTGGGTGCCAGGGAGAAACTACAAATCACAGGATTCTCAAGCCTGTGGGCTTCTAGAAGCAGGCCATTAGTTATTTGTTCTGAGGGGTGCAACTGCCCACCTCTTGATACGTTGAGTCCTTAACCATTTGTGCCACCCAGGGTCTCCCAGTCTTCGTATGTGACCCCCAAATTCCTTGACAGGCTACCTATAGGAAGGTAGAGTCTATGTCCTTTCCCCTTAAATTGGGATGTTTCATGACCTCTGTGACCAATAGATTATGGAGAAGATGACACTGTGACATCTAGTTTGGGCAACCCCCTTTCCTCCCCCAAAGTGCTTCACGGCTTCTGAAAAATCCCTTCAAAGACTTCTTCTTGAGTGCTCACCCTTAGAATGTCTAGCCTCCACGTGCTACCTCTCAGGACACTTCTCAGCACCCGAACACTATGCTGAAAGAAGCCTGAGCCACCTGGAAAGGCCACGTGGAGACACTCCAACCAACAACCTAGCTAAGCACCCAGATAACGGCCAGCTTCAGCTGCCAGCCCTCTGAGTGCACGTGTAGGCACTGGAGTCACCAGAGGCCCCTGCCCCAGCTCCCATGTGACTGCCAACTCATGGGAGACTCCAAGCACGACCCAGTGGCCTCCCAGCAACCACACGATGATGGTCCTTGTTTGAAGCCACTGCGTTTGGAGAGGAGGCGTTTCTTGCCCAGCCACAGGGATGAGAACCTGCATCTCAACAACATGCAGGTGGGTGAGGGGGCCGTCTCTCGAGCAAGGCAGCCTCCCTTCTTGTCAACTCCTGGGGATTTTTGTTGTTCTTGCCACTGCTGCCCCAATTCCCCAGGAGTTAGAGGAAGGCAGGCAGCAGGCCTCATGTGGCCAGGAGGCAGGAGCCTTTGTGGGATGCAGTTACAATGGGAGAGATAACCTTAAAGGCAGGAGCCTGACTTTACCTTTGCCTCCTGAACATTTGGGATGCAGAACACCTGTCAAATCCCATCTTCTGTCCAACCCTGATCATATGTCTGTCTTATGTTTGCACACAGGACGCAGACTTGTGAACACCCAAAGAACAGGGTCTGGCGCCAAGAAACCAGCGCCACAAGGAACTGATGTTTCTCCAGCAATGGGGAGGGGTGGGATGAGAGGAAGAAAGGAGTACAAATCACTGGATCAAAACAAGGTGGGGAAAGGAAGGAGGAAAGGGAGAGAGTGAAGGAGGGAGACTGGGAGGCTGAAGGGAAAAGGCAGGGAAGTAAAGGAGAAAGGTGGGGGTGGGGAGAGAGGAGCGATGAAGAAATGGAGGAGTGCGGGAGGGAAGATGGAAGGTGAAGGCAGGCAGGAAGACGTGAGCAAAGGGAGGGAAGGAAGAAAAGAGAAAGAGAAGGGCAAGAAGAAGAAAGGAAGGTAGGGAAGAAAGGAAGAAAACGAGAAACCTAATGTCAATGGCACCCTCTATGTTTTTATTTCCTGTTTTTCTGAGGTAGCCTCTTCAGCAGAAGCAAATGGGCTGTATCGCCTCAAACTCCACCTAGGTAGAAAGCACGGGTTTCATTTCGCCAGGGCCTGTGTAAATGTTTGAACTGAGCAGCATTAACACTAAGACAGTGATTACCCCACGTGACTGTTGCGCTCTGATGATGCCAAGGCAACGGGAAAGGGGGCTCATTATTTCTCCAGGTGACAAAAAAATTGTATTTTGACATTTCACCCTGAATGTGGGGAAGGGGGGCGTGGTGGAGGAAGCAGGGGCCCTTTGTGGAGTCTCCTCTTGCCATTGTGATGCCCCTTGGCCTGCCAACAACCTGAGGTCCTGCACGCTGCCAGTGAGGGGCTTGGCTGCAGGCCCTAGCCCAGCATTTCTTATCAGATTTACTGTGACAAGTGATGGGAGAAAAGCAAGATGCTGTTAACAGCGCATCCATTCAGACCCTGCTATTTAGAAATTTGGATTTATGTTTTGTCAGAGAGAAGTAGCACTGATGTTAATCTTTGCACTACCCTTGGAAAAAAATCATTCATAATCTAATAACAATAATCCATAGCATTTGTGGAGCTCTGAGAACCAAGGGATGGTCAGAAGCATTTTTAGACAGATGTCTCATTTCATCTTCAAAGCAACCCAGTGAGGAATAAGAAAAGTTGGCTTATGACTTCCCTTCTGGAAAGTGAGTCTTTGGAAGCACAGAGAGGTCCAGGTTTGCCCAAGGTCACATAGTCAATAAGTTAGAGAGCCTGGATTTGAACCTGAGCGGTCTGCTGCCAGAGGTACTTTTTTGCTCGTGTTTATTAAGGCAACTTGCAGCTCTGGCAAGGATTCAGATAGAATTGAGGATCACTTTTTTAAACAATTTATTAGGGGCTTATACAACTCTTATCACAGTTCATACATATACATACATCTATTGTATAAAGCACATCTGTACAGTCTTTGCCCTAATCATTTTTTTCTCCTCTTTTCTTTTTTTACATTTTATTAGGGACTCATACAACTCTTATCACAATCCATACATATTCATACATCAATTGTATAAAGCACATCCATACATTCCCTACCCCAATCATTCTCAAAGCATTTGCTCTCCACTTAAGCCCTTTGCATCAGGTCCTCTTTTTTCCCCCTCCCTCCCCTTTCCCCCCTCCCTCATGTGCCCTTGGTAATTTATACATCGTTATTTTGTCATATCTTGCCCTATCCAGAGTCTCCCTTCCCCGGTTCTCTGCTGTCCCTCTCCCAGGGAAGAGGTCACATGTGGATCCTTGTAATCAGTTCCCCCTTTCCAGCCCACTCACCCTCCACTCTCCCTGCATCGCCCCTCACACCCTTGGTCCTGAAGGTATCTTCCACCCTGGATTCCCTGTACCTCCAGCCCTCATATATACCAGTGTACAGCCTCTGCCCTATCCAGCCCTAACAGTGCTTCTCTCTATCCTTGTGCTGCCCTGGTGATGGGCTGGGCTGCTAAGTAGTAGGTTAAACAGGCTTTCCCCTCCTGTGAAAAGTTACACTCTCGGGAAACTCACGGGTTGCTCTGAATCAAGGTAAACTCAATGGCAGTGAGTTTGGCTTTTTAATGTCTCTCCCTGTTGTTGTTGTTGTTGTTGTTGTTGTTGTTGTTAGTTTGCCATCCAGTTGGTTCTGGTCCATGGCAAACCTATTCACAGCAGAATGTAACAATAACAGCTCCTCCTCCATCCACCCAAGTGTTCCTATGCTCAGTCCTCTTGTTGTAGTCACTGTGTCAATCCAGCTCTTCAAGGTCCTTCAAACTTTTTTCACAGCCCTTCCATTTTTCTAAGCATGATGCCTCTCCAGGGACTGGTCTCCACTGACAACATGTCCAAAGTCTCACCATCCTTACTTCTAATGAGAATTCTGGCCATACTTCCAAGACAGATTTTGTTTGTTCTTTTGGCAGTCCATGGTACTGTCAATATTCTTTGCCAGTACCATGGTTCAAATTCATACAGTTTACCTGGGTCTTCTTCACTCAATGGCAAGCTTTTCACATGCAGATGAGGCCAATGAAAATACCATGGTTTGGATCAGGTGCACTTCCTGCTTAAAGTAACATCCTAACTTTTCAACATTCTAAAGAGCTCTTATGCAGCAGATCTACCCAGTGCAATGTATCTTTTCATCTCTTGACTGCTGCTTCCAGGAGCATTGCTTGTGGATCCAGACAAGACAAAATCCTTGACAACTTCAAGTTTTTCTCGATTTATCATCATGTTACCTATTGGTTCAGTTGTGAGTATTTTGGTTTTCTTTGTGTTGAGTTGTATCCCACATTGAAGGCTGCAATCCTTGATCTTCACCAGCAAGTGCTTCAAGTCCCCCATCCTTGTCACCAAGCCAAACTGTGTCGTCTGCATATAGCAAGTTGTTAATAATATTTCCTCCAAATCTGATTCTGTGTTCTTCTTCATATAATTTGGCTTCTCTGATTATTCGCTCACCATACAGATTGAAAAAGTATAATAAGTGGGTGCAACCTGGATGCACACCTTTCTTGATTCTTAAACCATGCAATCTACCCTTGTTCTATTTGTGCTACTGCTTCTTAATCCATGTACAAGTTTCACATGAGCAAGACAAAGTGTTCTGGAATTCCCTTCTCAAAACTATCCATGTTTTGTTATGATCCACACAGTGGATCACACCACCTTGGGTGTTAATAAAACATAAGTAAACATCTTTTGGGTATTCACTGCTTTCAGGCAAGATCCATCTGATGTCTGATATCCTTTGTTCCACATCCTCTTCTGAATCTGGCTTAAATCTCTGGGAAACCAAACTCACTGCCTTGTAGTTGATGACAACTCATCCTGACCCTATAGTATAGGGTAGAACTAACTGCCCCTGTGAGTTTCTGAGACTGTAACTCATTATGGGAGTAGAAAACCTTGCCTTTCTTCCACGGAGTGACTGGTGGTTTTGAACTTCTGACCTTGGGGTTTGCAATCCAACCTGTAACCACTGTGCCACGATGGCTCTTGAATGCTGAATATGGTAACTTTCTGTCAATGAATTAATGCAACTGTTGTTGTATTAGCTTCAGTACAATTTGACTCACATGTGATGCCAATGATAGTGTTACATAATTTGACCATTCGGTTGGTCTCCCTTCTTTGGTATGTATACACATATGGATCTCTTCCAGTCTGTTAGCCAAGTAGCTGTATTCCAAATTTCCTGACATAGATGTGTGAGTGCTGCCAGTGCTTTATCAGCTTGTGGAAACATTTCAATAGATATTCCAGCAATTCCTGGCATCTTGTTTTGGGCTAGTGCTTTCCATGCATCTTGAATTTCTTCTTTCCTGACCATTGGTTCTTGCTCATATGTTACCTCCTGAAATGGTTGAATGTTGGTCTATTCTTTTTGATACAGTGACTCCATATTGTTTCCATCTTCCTCAGATGTTTCCTTCATCATTCAATATTTTCCCCATAGAATTTTTTAATATTGCACCTCGAGACTTGACATTTTTCTTCAGTTCTTTCAGTTTAAGATATGCTGAATATGATCTGCTTTGGTTTTCTAACTCTAGGCCTTTGCACATTTTGTGATAATATTTTACTTTGTATTCTCGAGTTGTCCTTTGAAATTTTCTATTTAGCTCTTTACTTCATCATTTCTTCCATTTGCCTTAGCTACTCTCTGATTAAGAGTAAGTTTCAGAGTCTCTTCTGACATGCACTTGTATCTTTTCTTTATTTCCATTTTTTTAAATGACACTGTGCTTTATTCAGAGATGTTCTCAAAATTTGGTGGGTTATTATCAAGGTTGTATATTGACTCTCGTGTACTTGTTTGCATTTTCTTGAACTTCAACTTGAGCTCACATATGAACAATTGCTGATCTGTTCCACAATCAGTCCCTGGACTGGTTTCAGTTGCTGATATTGAGCTTCTTTTATTGTCTCTTCCCACAGGTGTAGTCAATTTGATTTCCGTGTATTCCATCTGGAGAAGTCCACATTTATGGTCACCTTTTTTGTTGTTGATCAAATGTTTGAAGAAATCATTAATCATGCAAAATTCTAACATACAATCAAGATAAATTGGTAATTATTGGTGATTGGAGTGCAAATGTTGGAACCAAAGAGGAAAGAACAGAAGTTGGAAAATATAGTATGTGCTAGCAGCAATTTATTGGTCTTGCAAACTCTGTCATGCGATCTCCAGCTTGGTTTCTATCACCAAGACCATATTTTTCAACTACTGATCCTTCCTCTTTGTTTTCAACTTTTGCATTCCAATAGCATTTTGATAGCAAGTCTGACAAATTTGGGACTGAATATGGTGGTAGAATTATTCAATTTCTGCATCACCGGCTTTGGGTGGTTGGTGCATAAATTTGAACAATAGTTGTATTGATTGGTTCTCCTTGAAGGGAGCTAGATAGCATCCTAGCAAAGATAACATTGTACATTAAAATAGATCTTAAAATGTCCTTTTGATGATGAATGCAATGTTGTTTCTCTTGATTGTGTCATTTCCAGCAGAGTAAACCATAAGATTTTCTGTTTCAAAATGGTCAATATCAGTCCATTTCAGCTAACTAATGCTTACAATATCAATCTTTATGTATTCCATTTCATTTTTAATGACTTCCAATGTCCCTAGATTCATATTTCATACATCCCAAGTTTCAATTATTAATGACGATTTGAACTGTTTCTCCTCATTTTGAGTTGTGCCCCATCAGCAAATGAAGGTCCTGATGGCTATACTCGATTTGCATCATTATGGTCGACTTGCCTATGAAAAGTCAGCTCTTCCTCATCCTCAGCCAGTATTTTGAGTACTTTGCAAGTTGAAGAGCTCATCTTCTGGCACACGTTCTGACAATGTTCTTCTGTTGTTCATGGGGGGTCTAGTAACTGACAGTATTGCTGCTATCCATAGGGTTTTCAATGGCTCATTCTTCCCATGCAGGTAGCCAATTCCTTCTTCATTGTCTGTTCTTTGTCTGGAAGCTCTTTGGGTGACCCTGCTGGTATATGAAATGCCAATCACATAGCTCCCAGTATCTCACAAAACAAAAGTCACCACAGTACCACAAAATGCCAGACAAGTGATGGACCTCTATTTTTAGTGAGGCGTGGCCTGGTGGGAGGAGTGGGCCCTTAGGTGGTTCTGATCCACTTACTGGAACAAATACTGTTAGTTCTTATTTCATAAATGTGAAATGCATAAAAGAGACACCCCCCCCAAAATATCCTCCAATTCAGACTTTCTGCCTTTTAAAAGAGGATAACCCACTCTGATTCAAAGTCATTGAGGTGTTTTGTTTTCCCCTCCCTCTGAGGCTACAGAGACTAGACTAATCACAGCTGAGGTGGAGCGACTGAAATGACTTAAAGCACCAGCTAGACTGGCTGTCAGAAGCAGCTACAGTCAACAGCTACAGACTGACAGAGCTGCTCAGCCAAGAGCTGAGGGTTCTCAACTCCCACTTCTACTGATGGGCACAGCCAGTGGCCTCTGGGAGTTGACTGGAACCCAGCAGCCAGCTGTGAGGAGCAAGCTAATTCATCTGAGCCTGGCCCAGGTCATCAAGTCACTGAAGGAGTATCAGGAAAGAGGGAAGAAATTTGGGGTCCCACATTTGGCCACAGACAAAAGTTGTTCTGTGTTTAGACAGTAGTTCTGGGCCTGAGTTTGGGGCAGGTGTGATGAACGAAAGTCGGCTCCCTCCCTGCATCTGGGAACAGATGGTGGGGCTGCCCTGGAAACAGCAGGCCAGTCAGCTGGAGCAAAAAAGGCTTGGCCTCTAAAGCCCTGGCAGGGCAGACTGAAGCTACCTGGACTGTTTTTTCTTAACCCAATGGCTCCTGCTACCTTCACCACCCCCAACTAGGTAAAAGGGAAGAAAGATGCATTTTCTTTACAGAGGCAACTTTCTAGAAAGGAGACCAGCCCACCAGCTGTGAAAGGTCCCCTTAAACCATTTTACTTTGAGCAGGAGGAAGAAATGTTGAGATTCCCAGAGCCACGTGGAATTGTGGATCCTCTAGTTTAGGTTCCAGTGATGCCAGATCGATTTTTCTAGAGAAAGTCAAAATTCCTGTTTTCTTAAAAACCTCCTGATTTTTTCAAAGGCGATTCAATAACATTGGATAGAAGCCAAGTAGGCCAAAGAGCCCTGATGGCACAGTGGGTTATGTGTTGGGCAGCTAACTAGAAGGTCAGTAGTTTGAAACCACCAGTCACACTGGGGGAGCGGGGGGTGGGGGATAGGGTGGGGGGCTGTGCAGAGATGAGACCTTCTAGTCCATATAGAATTTCAGCCTCAGAAACCCACAGGGGCAGTTCCGCTCGGTCTTACAGGGTCACTGTGAGTTGGAATCTTCTAGATGGCAGTGAATAAGCAGGCCAACCAGAGTCCACACAGGTCCTCATTTGGCCATGGGAGTCCCCAGTCTGTGACCCTCACAGAATCGACCTTTGTGTATCGATGTTAAAAGTGAGATCCAGAGAGGGGAGCGCCTGTCCCCTTGAGGAGGACCGAGTTGACTTTCCAGTCTCCAATCTGTAGCAGACATTCCCGGTGCTCCTCCTCTTTATTCCCAAATTCCTGATTCCGTGTACTCGCCTCAGTCACCAAGGGCCAGCTCTGAAGGTCCCTTTGCTGGTGCTGGCTGAATGTGCTGAGGAACATATGCCCCTGGGAACAGCCATGACCAGGCCCCTCACTCCTTGGATGGCAAAACTCTGAGAGGCGTGTGCTACACCTACCCCTGGAGACTTCCTAATTGATTAAGCAGCAGGTTCCCAGGTTTGTAATTGGATTCACAATCTATTTGTTATCGGTGGCCTTCCCTCCACTGGCTCACAATGCCACATCATTACCTGCATGCTCAGAGTTTCCTAAATAAGCTCATTGCCTTTAAATCTTTGGCCAGGGTCTGTTTCAGTGAGAACCCAAACTAAGCCCAGGTCTGAATCGTTATGTGTCCTTCCTGCCATCCAGTTGATGCCGACTCATGGCAAATCTATAGGATAGGGTAGAACTGCACCTGAGAGTTTCTCTGACTGGAACTCTTTTTTTTTTTAACATTTTATTAGGGGCTCATACAACTCTTATTACAATCCATACATATACATACATCAATTGTATAAAGCATATCCGTACATTCTTTGCCCTAATCACTCTCAAAGCATTTGCTCTCCACTTAAGCCCTTTGCATCTGGTCCTCTTTTTTTTACCCTCTCTCCCGCTCCCCACTCCCTAATGAGTCCTTGATAATCCACAGATTGTTATTTTGTCATATCTTGCCCTATCCGGAGTCTCCCTCCCCTCCCTTCTCTGCCGTCTGTCTCCCAGGGAGGAGGTTACATGTGGATCCTTGTAATCTGTTCCCCGTTTCCAACCCACTCACCCTCTACTCTCCCAGTATCGCCCCTCACACTCCTGGTCCTGAAGGTATCATCCACCCTGGATTCCCTGTGCCTCCAGCTCCTATATGTACCAGTGTACAACCTCTGCCCTATCCAGTCCTGCAAGGTAGAATACGGAGCATGGTAGTTGGGGGGAGGAAGCATCCAGGATCTGGGGGAAAGCTGTGTTTTTCATCGGTACTACATCGCACACTGACTGACCCATCTCCTCTCCTAAACCCCTCTGTGAGGGGATCTCCAGTGGCCAGCAAATGGGCTTTGGGTCTCCACTCTGCACTTCCCCCTTCATTCACTATTATGTGTATATATATATATCATATACCATATATTTTTCATAATGCCTTATACCTGGTCCCTTTGGCACCTTGTGATCGCACAGGCGCACCTTGTGATCGCACAGGCTGGTGTGCTTCTTCCATGTGGGCTTTTTTGCTTCTGAGCTAGATGGCCGCTTGTTCACCTTCAAGCCTTTAAGACCCCAGACACTATCTCTTTTGATAGCCGGGCACCGTCAGCATTCTTCGCCACATTTGCTTATGCACAAGTTTGTCTTTGGCAATCGTATCATGGAGGTGTGCAGCCAATGCTGTGATTTTTTTGTTTTTTGATGCCTGATAACTGATCCCTTCGGGACCTCGTGATCACACAGGCTGGTGTGCTCTTCCATGTGGGCTTTGTTGCTTCTGAGCTAGATGGCCTCTTGTTTATCTTCAAGTCTTTAAGATCCCATACACTATCTCTTTTGATAGCCGGGCACCATCAGCTTTCTTCACCACATTTACTTGTTCACCAGCTTTGGCTTCAGCAGTTGTGTCTGGAGGATGAGCATTGTAGAGTGCCAATTTAATAAAAGAAAGTATTCATGCATTGAGGGAGTGCTTGAGTTAAGGCCCAAGGTCCTGCCGCCACCTTAATACTAAACCTATAAATATAGACACATAGATCTATTTCCCCATCCATATATATATTTGCATGCACATGTCTTTGTCTAGACCTCTATAAATGCACTTTGACTCCTAACTCTTTCCTCCATCTCCCTTGACTTTCCTCCTGTCCCACTACCATGCTCCGTCCCCACCTGGGTTACAGCTATACCTCTTCTTTACGTAACCTTACCCTTGATCATTCCCTACCAGGCCTGCCACTTCCCCCTCACTACCATTTCGAGTCCCATGTTGTTCCCTTGTCCCTGTGTTTGTTAACACCACTTCCTTACCTCCCGCACCTCCCCCTATCCCAAGTGCCCCCGGAACTGTCGGTCCTGTTGTTTTTCCTCCAGATAGTTCATCCAGCCTCTCTTATTTAGACAGACCTGTGGAGACACTAACATGCACGAAAACAAGACAGAGGAAAACAAAGCAACAGCATACAACCAGACAACAGAACAACAAAAACTAACCACTGACAAAGAACAAAACAAAACACATCAAGAAAGAAGAGCTTGTAGTTAGTTCAAGGATCATTTGTTGGACCTTAGGAGTGTTTTCCAATCCAGTCTGTTGAGGCACCACAACCTGGCCCCAAAGTCCACTTTCAGCATTCCCTGGGGACCTTGCCACTCCATTCCCTTGCTGTTCCACTGCACTCCACCACACTTTGCCTCGGTGTGGTGGAATCAGGTTCGGTGCAATTCGCACACTGTGTCTCCAGTGCTGTCTCCTGTATCACCCTTGGTAACTGAGGGGCATCTTGTCTCATAGTGGGGCCAGCCATGTTGTTCTCTTTGTGGACTGGCTGCTCTGAGACTGGAACTCTTTAGGGGAGTAGAAAGCCTCATCTTTCTCCCTTGGAGTGGCTTGGGATTTCAAATTTGCCATTTCAGACATTGCGTTTAGCAGCCCAACACATAACCCCTATACCCCACCATAGCTACAGAAAACAATAAAGAAACAAAATCCAACAACACTCATTGCCATTGGGTGCATAACAATCCTATCGAGAGAAAATACTGCGGCCTCCTGGGTTTCCAAGGCTATAACTCTTTGTAAAAATAAAATTGTGTTATGTTTTCAGTGAAAATTTACATAACTGATTAGATTTTCATTTAACAAATTCTCTACTTGTTTAGTGACATTAGTTAATTTTTCAATAAAAAGGAAAGCAGAAAATTAAAAAAAGAACAAATGAAAAACGTGTTAAGAGTAAAGACAAATGATAAGATGTTAATTTTTAACCTAATCATATCTGCAACAATACACTTTCTGATGTACTGATGTTGAGCAGGGTTTAATCCCATCCCTGGTGAATGGTCCCAGGGGATTTAATGGAGGCTTATTCTCTGTGGAATCTCTGCCAATGCATTTTGAGTTTTTATACTCATCTAAGGTTATAACTCTTTATGGGAGAAGAAAGCCTCATCTTTCTCCAAAGGAGCGACTGGTGAATTCCAACTGCTGACCTTGCAGTTAATAGCCCAACACATAACCCATTATGCCACCAGAAGAGAGATTTGTATCTGGGTGCCTTCCAATTCAAGCACTACAATTATGCAAGGAGGATATTTTTTTCTGTACTGGAGCCAGGTCAAGTCAGAACCAGTGTGTCCATGGTTTGCAGCGAAGTCAGAGGAAGAAGAGGGTAGACTGTCTATAACTTCTCATAGCCCAGGGAAATGCTAGGCCTGGAAGGGGGCATGTGGCTCAACCATATTCAGAAAATCTGCACACTAACCTCCCCGGCTCAAATAATTACCAGCACCATGTCTCTGAATATCACCTGAAAGCAAAATAGTGAAAGCACCATTTCCATTTCATAATACTTTTATTAAAAGTAAAGTTCAATTCAGTGATGTGAAGAAGCTGGGAAAATTATCTTTTCATTTCTTTCTTTTTCTTTCCCTCCCTTTCCCCTTCTTCTCCACAGAACTGAGAGGCAGAAGGAATAAAGGCAGCATGGCACCAGCTGGAGGACACCGTGGGGTCAGGGTCACCATTTAACTCATGCTTCTCCAGTTTGGAGGGGCAACTGGATGTTCTCATTTGTGAATTTGCTTATTAATCTTTTTGAGTTAACAAGGTCATGGTAAAAAATGATTGTTGGTGTTTTTGTTAGGAACCTTCTAGTCCAGTCCAACTCATAGTGACTCAATGCATCAGTGCCGAGCTCTCTAGACCAATGGTTCTCAACCTGTGGGACCCTTGCACAGGGTGACTGTAACAAAATTACAGTTATGAAGCAGCAATGAGAATATTTTTATGGTTGTGGAGGTCACCACAACATGAGGAACTGTATGAAAGGGTTGTGGCATTAGGAAGTTTGAGAACCACTGCTCTAGGCTTTTCTATGCTGTAATCTTTACAAGAATGAGTTGCCTGGTTTTTCTTCCAAGAACAGAGCCACTGGTGGGTTCAAACCTTCAACCTTTTGGGTAGCAGCTGAGCACTTAACCATTGTGCCTCCAGGGCTCTTTGATAAACTCTATCAGAGGGTCTTAACCATTGCAACCCCATGGATCCTTTTGGCATTTAGGAAAGGCTATGGAACACCTGCCCACTCCCCAGAATAATATTTCCAAATACCTCCAATGAAATACAGAATCACAAAGGCACAAATTGTATTGAAATGCAGTGATAAAAATAAGACATTGGATTTGTGGCAAATATACATGTTAATAAATACATTAAATATGATCTGATGGTGGGTCTAATAAACCAAACCCACACCATTGAGTTGATCCTGACTCACTGTGACCCTATATAAAATTCCTCAGGCTAAATCTTGACAGGAGCAGATCATCTCACCTTCCTCTCAGAGAACAACTGGTGCCTTTGAACTGCCAACCTTGAGGTTACCTGCCCAATGGCTCACCCACAGCGTCACCGTGAGTTCTAGATAGTGATGAGCATGAACTGTACTCAACGATGGCTGCAACGACTAGCATGGGGTGTGAAAGCATGTAGAATTTCTCTCGGTGGTAATCGCATGGCTATTCAGAACACAGCTGTGGACATGCTAAACTGCCCTAGGAGCTTAGGGGAACTAACTCAACCAGGATTGTCCCTCATCCAATTTGACATTGCTCCCCAGCCTGCTGGGGCTCAGTGGTTCAGTGTTAGGGTCCCTTGTCTAGATACCAGGGCTGGCATGGAGAAAGTCATTCCTCTGCAGCCTTCTAGTGTGTGGGGGAAGATATTAGTGTTAAGCCTTGGCAGGAAATTGGTGGATTTTCCTGGCAGCCACATTCTTAATAACCATTTACTGGATACTTATTATATTCTGAGGGTAAATTGTGGTTCAGTTGTAGAATTCTCCTTTTCCATGTGGGAGATCTGGGTTTGAGTCCAAGACAATGCAACTCATGTGCATCCAACACTCATTTGTCAGGGGGATGCTTGGTTATTGCTGTGGTACTGAACTGATTTCTGTGTTGCTATGATACTGAAATGGGGAAGCTTGGTTGGGTGCGGCTATGAGACTGAACCTGTTTCTGTGATGTGTCCAGACTAAGATGAGCGATGAAGAGGAGCCTGGTATTCTACTTCTGAAAACCAATTAACGAAAACCCCTGTGAATCACAATCTGATGCACAACCAAAGAGATGGTGCAGGACCGGGGAGAATATTGCCCATGGAGTCACTGGGAGCTGGTTGTCACAGTGAGTTGGACTGGAGGCTGACTCAACAGCAGCTAACAACCATTGTGTTCCAGGCACTCGATTTGCTTTAAAAATCTAGCTCAGCCTTCTGGTACAGGGAAGTGATTAATCATGCCTACTTTATAGCACACAGTGAACCCTGATCAATGTCAGGCCCTGCTTGTGTTTTGTCCCTCCTTTTCCACATTCACATCACTTCCATTCCCCTCTTCAGACAAGTACCCCCTGCTGGGTGCTTGGTGTGTGTGTGTGTCCTTATAGGCATACAGCCATGTGCACTAGACCATGCTGCCATGTGCACTAGACCATGCTGCTTGGTGAATGGGCTTTCAGCTTCCATGAATGGTACTGCAATATAAATCTCATTCAGTTTCTGACCTTTTCAACTCCTTGCAATGTCATTAAGAGTTATTGCCATGCTGCATATCAATTGCATGTGCTGCTGCGTGCCACTTGGTCATGAGCAATCATCATCTTTCTTTTTTTTCCTTCTTCAGTTGTCTGTTGATTGGCATCCAATTCGGCTCCAACTCTTCTCTACTGCAGGTATCAGCGTGGTGACCATTCTTTTAAAAATGCCCCAAGGGCCCTGTGAATTGGATAAATAGCTTGGCCTATATACCCAGGAATTATGCGTTGGGCTGCTAACCCCAAGGTGAGCAGTTCCAACCCACCAGCTATTCCATGGAGCAAAGAGAGGCTGTCTGCTGTCGTAAGAATTTAGTTTTGTAAACCTATGGCAGCAATTCTACTGTGCCTTGTAGGGTTGCTAATGAGGAAGAATCAACTGGGGTTTTGTTTGTTTTTATCCATCCAGGAGAGAGCTTTGATGGGGGAGATATTAAGTGCTTGGCTGCTAACCCAAAGGTCAGTAGTTTGAAGCCGTCTTCCACACACTGTGGGATAAAGGCATGGCTGTCTACTTCCCAATAGAAGCCTTGAAAACATCATGGGACCATTCAGCTTTGTTTGATAGGGTCATGAGGAATGAAAGTCAACTCAGTGATTGCGCTTCTTTGGTTGTACGCCCAGGAGGGGCTCACTAGGTCCTAGGGTCCATTCAATGGGCTTTCACTAAGCTCTGCCAGATTGCTGTGCAGCAATCCTGCATCATTAGCAGTGTTTCTCTGCTTTCCCCGGATCTCCAATGACACTTGGTATGTTTGTCTTTCTAACTGTTGCCCGTTTGATGGTTTTAAAAGGTCAAGCACAATAAACTCATCTATCCCAGGCACTTTATGGTTCTGTAGCAGATTCTTAGGGTTGCCATGCCACATTCCTTTGACCCATCTCTGACACCATCTCACTGCCTTCCAGTCAATACCGACTCATAGCGATCCTGTGGGGCAGTGTACAATTGCCCCCTGCGAGTTTCAAACACTACAACTCTTTATTGGAGTAGAAAACCCCATCTTTCTTCCTTGGAGCTAGTAGTTTTGAACTGCTGACCTTGAAGTTAGCAAACCAACTTGTAACCACTGCACTTCCAGGGCTCCTCCTGATATCCATCATAGCAGTGACGAATGGCTCTATGTAAGTGCAGGCTCCTGCTGAAATGGTGTCTTATCACAACTGTGCAGCACGCAGCTCTCCATGTCCTTCTGCCTCGAAGCCTTTTCAAAGGCATGGAAAGCCAAACCCAGGAAGGTAGGAGAGGTCACCTTACTAGGAGGAATGCTCAACACCACTACAGGCGAAGAAGAGCCCAGCCTCCTGTTTCTGGTAGACAATTCTAGGACAGAACCCATGTTGCTCAGAAGTCCTGGGGGAATCAAGCCCCTGTATCCTAAATTAAAAGCCTCAACACCCCGTTCCCATTGTGATTGCTTCTCCCCCTAACTCAGTCTTGCGTCTGCTTTCCTATTCCCACTCCCTGCCATCAGATCTCAAATAGACTCCCTGCACCCAGGCCTGAGGAATAAGCTCGGTATGCAAGGGCACTCAATCCAAGACACACACATTACTCTGAATCTCCAAAACAACCCTGTGGGCTACGTGTGTAATCCCCAGTTCACAGATGAGAAATGGATTGAAAAACAGTGACACACCGAAGATCACACAGGCCAGGGTTCAAGTCTGTGTCTATCAGTTATTCTTTTATTCAAGTATGCCAGAGAAGACTGGGTCTTAACACTTGAGCAATCTTCTTGGAAGAATAAGGCAAACTACAGAAAACACAAAATGAATATCACCTTTGTTCGTTTATCCATTTGCAAAAGACATAATACCTATAGTGCTAAGAATAGTATTCAAAGTATCTATTACTACCCCCTCAAAGCTTACATACTAGTCACCAAACTCAAACAAATACAATGCTATCAAGTTGATTACAACTTATAGCAACCCCATATAGGGCTTCCAAGACTGTAAATCTTTACAGAAGCAGAGAGCTTCACTTTTCTCCCCCTGAGTGACTGGTGCATTTGAACTACTGACCTTGTGGTTAGCAGCCCATTGCTAAATGATTAGTTCCATAATCATTACGCTTACTTAACTCTACATTCTTTTAATTATTTCTCTATCAGTCCAAATTGCATCTGGCTACATGGGAAAAAACAAACCGACACTAGTGGTCTAATCACAAAAGCTTCATTTTTCTTATATTAACACCAAAAATAGCAAACCAGTTGCCACTGAATTGATTCTGATTTACAGTTACCCCATATGATTCAGGGTAGACCTGTGCCCCATGAGGTTTTCAAGGGCTGAATTTTTAAATGTAGATTGCCAGGTTTTATTGTTAGCATTAGTGGTTGGTGTGTAAATTTGAATAATAACTTTATTAATTATTCATCCTTGTAGGTGTAATATATCCTACACCTAACAATGGTGAACATTGGAATCGATGTTGAAACATTCTCATTTTTAACATGAAAGTCATCCATTCCTTTCAAATTTGTTACTCTGGTATGTAAACCATATTATTGTGACATTCAAAATGGCCAATACCAGTCTATTTCAGTTCAATAACACCTAGAGTGTTTGATCTTTATGTGTTCCATTTTTTCATGGCTTCCAATTTTTCTAGATCCATATTTCATGCATCCCATCTTCTTGTTAGTGATTATTGCAGTACTGCTGTTTCTTCTCATTTTGAGTCATTGCCACATCAACAAATATAGGTCCTGAAAACTTTATATCACTAAGGTCAACTCTACTTTGAGGAGACAGCTCTTCCCCAATTATATTTTGAGTGTCTTCCAACTTGAGGGGTTCATCATCCTGCACTATATGAAACAATATTCCACTGCTATCAATGTGCTCCACAAACACCACTATTTTTTTCAGATGTAGATTGGCAGGTTATTCTTTCTAGTCTATTTAGCTTGTAAGCTTTTCTGAAAATTTTCCACCACAGGTAACTATGCTTGTGTTTGAAATACCAGTGGTATATCTCACAGGATCATGATGACTTTCAAGTTATGATAGTTCAAGAACCTGACATGTCTGACAACTTGGCATGCTAGCCTAATTCCGAATGGCCAGCACATCTCTCTTCTTGCTTTCTCTAGTTTCTGTAGACCACTGTACCTGAGCATGCATGGCTTAGGAGGTTATGGAGTTAATTCTTGCTTCCTGGAGTAACCCTTAACCAATGACCCATAGGAGTTGTTGGACAAATAGCCACATTCCCTCACATTCTGGGCAGAATAACTAGTGGATTTTCTACAGTGTCTCCAGTAAGATTAACCTCCAGTTGCTCACAATTTTAAATTGTTTGATAATGTACTTTTCATTGGCTGCCTTCTTTCTCTTTTCAATTTCCCATTTCCTTATTGATATCTCCCCAGAAAATGGCTTAATTAAAACCTTTGTCTCAGGATCTAATCCTATGGGGAACCCAAACTCAATCACACAAGACATTTGTCAAATCATGGACTTAGTGGTTATAGCTATTATATGTGTAGGTCATGGAAGAGGAGAATTCATACCATCACTTTGAATAGTCATTCGGAGTGCCAACTGGGTCCCCAGCATAGATCCTGGACATCAAAACTCACTGTTTCCTGTATCATAACACTTCCTTATAGACTTCAGTCATTCAAAAAACTCAACAAATAGCTTGCTGTCTCACTTCAAATTTTGTAGTGTGCAAATATGGCTATGTTTTCATTGTGTGTTTAGCCCTGGACAAATCAGCTTTGACCAGGAAGGTGAAGTCATGTGGAAAAACAAACCAAAAACACTAGCAGCTGTGTGTTGTGGAAGAAAACCCTGTGGATGAAGTGCAATTTTTAGGGAACAGAGACCAGTAAGATAAACCAATAAGTGTCCACTGTTTTGATGTTAAGGAGAACCCTGGTGAGGCAGTAATTAAGCACTTAAGGGCTAATCAATCAGCAGTTCAAACCCACCATCTTCCCCAAGGAAGAGTTACGATGTGGCAGTCTGACCCCCTTAAGATTTACATTGATTACCACTACCAACTGATCTGAGAGGGATGGCATTAGGGGATGCTGGATCGCATTCTTAACGAGCTCTAATGGCAGAGTGGACTCCTCATTGATCTCCTAACCACAAGGAAAGTGGTTCTAACCTATCAGTTGGTCCATGTGAGAAATAGGAGTTTGTCTGCTCTGGTAAAGATATAAGCCTTGGAAAATCAAAGGGTGAAGTTCTATTCTATCTTGTAGGGTCTCTATGAGTCAGCTTCAACACAATGATAATGAGTTTGCTTTGGAATTTTGGGATAGAATAGGAGAAATATGTGCAACAAAGTTTAAACTTATTTTAAATGTTCAGTGGTATTGCTCAGAGAGAGATTCTTGGAACCCACAAGACTGTTGTCCTTAGGCACCTTCAGATCTGGAACTGAACTCACTCCCTTGGCTCAATCTTCAGCCAAACAATAGGTAGATCTATAAGGTAAAAAGTAACACTAATCAACTCTTTGAATCAAAACGATATAATTTATTCAAAGATAAAGTTCAGAAGGGTCAGGAAAGAAGGGGGAATGGAAACAGGAAATACAAGGAGGAAGTGCGATAAGTGATATTACGTTGAGCAGATTGCAGTCAATATCATGAAGCAAAATATGTGTGAACTGTCAAATGGAAAACAGATGTATTCTGTAAACCTTCACCCAACTCACAATGAAGATATTTTTTTTCAGCCTTGGAAACCTATGAGGCAATACTATTCTGTCCTATAGGGTACCACTGAGTTGAAATCAACCCAGTGGCAATGGGATATTGATGCTGATGCTTTCTGCCGATTCTAAAAAATAGGGTTATTAGCAATTATTGTGGAAATAGCATGAATGAGACTATGTAAATGGGGTTGGTTACAGATAAATTCTTGTAAATGTTAAAGGATAAGTGATTGAGGATGGACTTGCCCAAAAAGAGAAAATTATTGCAAGATTTTGTTCCAGGGATAAAATAAAAATAGGTTTCCTGTGGGTAAGACTTAAGCCTATAGATATGGAATTTAAGGAACTGGTATTCCATGATGGTCACCTTCCCGACACAATCACTCAAGACAAAAAGTGGGTGTATAAACAAATGTGGTGAAGAAAGCTTATGGAGCCTAGCTATCAAAAGATAAAGAGTCTAGGGTTTTAAAGACTAGAAGGTTCACAAGTGGCCATCTAACTCAGAAGCAATAAAGCGCACATGAAAGAAGCACACCAGCCTGTGTGATCACAAGATGTAGAAGGGATCAGGTATCAGGCATCAAAGAACAAAAAAATCATATCATTGTGAATGAGGGGGGGTACAGTTAGGGGATCCAAGATCTATCTGTAGGCAACTGGACAACCCCTTACAGAAGGGTCGCTGGGAGGAGATGAGCCAGTCAGGATGCAGTGTAGCAACGATGAAACATATAACTTTCCTCTCATTCCTAAATGCTACCGCGCCCACTATCATGATCCCAATTCTACCTTACAAACCTGGCTAGACCAGAGAATATACACTGGTCCATATAGGAACTGGAAACACAGGGAAACCAGGACAGATGACCCCTTCAGGACCAGTGCTGAGAGTAGCAATAACAGGAGGATGGAGGAAAGGTGGGGTAGAAAGAGGGATCTGATTACAAGGATCTACATATAACCTCCTCCATGAGGGAGGGACAACAAAAAAGTGGGTGAAGGTAGATGTCGGACAGTGTAAGATAGGACAGAATAATAATTTATAAATTATCAAGGGTCCATGAGGGAGGGGAAGGGGGAAGGAGGGGAAATGAGGAGCTACTACCAAGGGCTCAAGTAGAAAGCAAATGTTTTGAGAATGATGATGGCAACAAATGTACGCAGTGGATGTATGTATAGATTGTGATAAGAGTTGTAGGAGCCCCCAATAAAATGATTCTTTTTAAAAACCTCAAAGAGCAAAACACACTATGGTTTATTGTACATCAATGATACTTCAATAAAATTACATAAAAAAGGGGAAAAAGAAATGGAATTTAAGGTAAAGAAAGTATTCCCTTTGAGGACCATATTGCAAATATATATTTAGGCAGGCAATTAGATAAAGACATTTTAAGTCTGGGCTTCTATACCTGCCATCTGTCTGTTATGAAAAGTATAATTAGCAACTAGAATCTCTCATACAAAATCAACTCAATATGGTCTTTCTGGTCTGACCTCCGTGGTGTTCTACTCTGCTTTGATGGAGCTCATCATATCATGACTCTATAACAAGATTGAGGAGTTATTTACATTCTTATGTGGAAGGTAAATCTGTTTGGCCATTCTGTTAGACTAGTTCATTTTCTTTCCTACCATCCCATCTGCCATTTTAATTCAAAACAAGGCGAAAAGCATGTATGTGCCTTTTGAGGAAGGAGAAGATTTTGGTGTGGAAGAAATTCTCTTCTAGACTGCAAGGTAAGTATTTACCCCCTCTAGCCCTGTTGGAGGAGGGGGAAAGGAAGAGAGACAAGGCAAAGAGAACAACATAGTTAGTTTCATGCCTCCTTACTTGACCTGGGGATTGAGGGGAATATCAGTGACTATGGACCTGTTGTGCTCCCCATTTGGAAGCATGAAGAATAGAGGCTGCCAGGCAGAGCAGCCCTCTGGGAAGTCACTGAAGACAAACATATAGAGAGTGCCATCAAGTCTACTGTGATCCATGGAGACCTTATATGAAATGGAATGGAGTGCTGTCTGATCTTGCACCATTGTCACACATTCCTGAATGTTGAAGTCCATTGTTGCAGCGATTAGGTCAATCTGCCTCAATAAGGATCTTCCATGTCCCTCTATTTCATCAAATATGATGTCTTCCTCTAGCAATTGTCCACTGATAGTGTGTCCAAAACACATTAGTCAGTCAGTGTTCTCTTGTGATCCATAAGGTTTTCTTTCAGTAATTTTTGGAAGTGGACTAGCAGGCCTCTCTTCCTTGTCTGTCTTAGTCTAGAAGCTTCACTGAAACCTGTCCACCATGGGCAATCCTGCTGGTATTTGAAATTCTGGGAACAGAGCTTCCAGCACCATAACAATACACAAACCATTATAGTACAACCAACTGACAGATGAGTGGAGGATATCTATATCTATATATGGAGAGAGAGAGAGTAAAACTGGCAATGCAGTCTGATTAGGCAGATTTCTGATAATCTGCTGCTAACAGAAAGTATCCCCACAAATAACATCTTAAAGTAATGATGATATCAATTTTGCTCACAAATCTGCAATCTGGGCAGAGCTCAGTGAGGACACTAGTTTTGGCTTCATCAAGCATTAGCTGGGGTAGCTCAAAGGACAGAGGCTGCAGCTCTCTTAAGACTCACTCCCTCACACGACTGATACTTCTATTGGTTGGAGCTCAAGAAGAACCCTATATGTGACATTTTCATTTGGCTTGGTCTTCCTTGCAACATCCTGACAGGGTCCCAATGGTGAACAACCCAATACGACCAGGTGGAAGTCACAGAGCAACACTTCTGCCATAGTCAAAGGCTTGCCAAGATGCAAGGAAGAGGGAAAGCAGGCCCTGTTTCTGGAAAAATGAACACAAACTCATCTTGTAACAAGAGAATGTGCGATGTGCAACATTAGGACAGTCATCTTTGAAGGACACAACCTGCCATGAGCCAAGATACAGAGACAGATTTCTACGAAAGCGAAAGGGCAGGACTTAGACTTAAAGATAAAGCCACAGACTTCATAGGACAAGAGCAATAGGGAGACAAGCAAAGGAAAGCTCTAGGACGCAAGCCTAACATGGCTAAAGATAGGGACAATGTCAGGACTGAACTGGAAGCAAGCAGACACCTGTGCGAGGCAGAACCCGTGAAGTTGTGAGTGCCTTCAAAGCTAAGTCAAAGTACCTTGGGGCGTGAGAAGGGAAGGAGCAGGAGAAGGAATTAATGGGTAGGTTTATGGAATTTGTAAGTCTGGAGACAGAGCATCAGGAATAGCTGGGTTCTGGCACTCAGTTGATACCATCAGAGTTTGAACCTTTTCCTTTCAGAGCTGTTTCCTTTTGAGTTTCACGCAGGCTTCCTGATGACAGCTGTAGTTTTATCTAGAAGCTCAGGAATTCTATTAGAGAGAGGCTCTTTTCCTTTCTAATCATTGGTGGTACTACCAGGTAAGCATTGGATTGCTAACTGCAAGGTTGGCAGTGCTACCCTACCAGCTACCTCATAGGGAAAAAGATGGAACTTTCTGCTCACATAAATATTTACAGTCTGAGAAACCCCACAGGGACCTTCTATGATTCAAAATGGACTCATTGGCAATGAGGAAATTGTTTCTGGGGCATTTTTTAGGGTTAGATATCATTAACCTAGCATGAGTCTCATACTGAGTCTGACCCAGTCCCTTTGGACAGAGGAAAGTCATGCCCTGACTAGCCAGGCCTGGAGCTGGCAGATTGGGTCAATGCCAGCAGAAGCATGGAGATGGAGCATGGTGGAAGAGTGATCCCAAAGATACAAGCCATGTGCTGTGAGTGGAAGAAGGGCAAATGAATGCTGCATTAATTAACCAGTCATTGACAAAATGAGGTTGCATGACAAATGGCTCCAAAACCCAGCAGTTCAACAAACAGCCCAACCCCTTCCCTCCCACACACACAGTTCTTAAAATTCAGGATCAGGGAGATTAACTGGAACTTTGAACTTGGCACTTCAGGGCTTGGAAGAGGTGACAGTGCATGTAAAGGCCTTGGGGCAGGAGAGATCTTGGTGTGACTGAAAGCCCAGAAGAAGACTAATTTGGGGGTGGTGAGATAATAGGAATGGAGTTTTCAGTGAGCATTTCCTTGAGAGCCTTCAAGCAAAAGCGATTTTTCTATATTCATGTTTTAGAAGTAGATCTCCACCCATTGTGTAAAGCTTTGGGTATTGGATTGGTGTCGGTATGCAGGGAAAAAATAAATGGGCTTGTAATGGATTAGGAGCCTGTGGTAGTCACCTAATCTTGTGTCAAGTTAAGGATTAGGAGTGTAGGCGTGGAGTTTAGGCTGCCAATCTGGAGATAGTCAGTGAGATTTTTATGTGGGCATAGCCTCCTTCTGAGAACTCTGAGAAATCTGGTACTTCCTCCTTGGAGGTGGAAGACACCTCTCTCTCTCTCTCTCTCTCTCTCTCTCTCTCTCTCTCTCTCTCTCTCTCTCTGCTACTCCTTGGGAGACATTGCAGAAGGCAAGCCAAATGGATGCGACCAGACCTCTGAAGCCAAAGAAGCCTCAGAGAGATCACAGCCAGCACTGAGATGCTTACAATGCCACTGGATCCACAAGACTTTCCACCCATTGGCCTGTGATTATCCTGCATTCAGCATCACTGCACATGTTTTATGGGTCTGAAAAGGAATTTATAGATTGGTATCAGACATATGGGCTAATACCAGACTTATGGATTTGATGTGCACTGGGCTGGGACGTTTGCTTAATGTACAATTACTGTTTGATATAAAACTCTCTCTCTGGATTTATAAGGTAGAATTAGACCAGAACATGTACTCTGGTACAGACAGGAGCTGGAAACACAGGGAATCCATGACAGATGATCCCTTCAGGACCAGTGGTGAGAGTGGCAATACCAGGAGGGTGGAGGGAAGGTGGGGTAGAAAGGGTGAATCGATTACAAGGATCTACATAAAATCTCTGCCCTGGGGGACGGACAACAGAAAAGTGGGGGAAGTGAGATGTTTGACGTGTAAGATATGACAAAATAATTTATATATTACCAAGTATTTATGAGGGAGGGGGAGGAGGATGGAAGTGGGGAAATGAGGAGCTGATACGAAGGGCTCAAGTAGAAAGCAAATGTTTTGAGAAGGATGAGGGCAACACATGTACAAATGTACTTGACACACAATGGGTGGATGGATGGATGGATGGATGGATGGATGGATGGAATGACTGTGATAAGAGTTGTATGAGCCCCCAATAAAATTATCAAGGGTTCATAAGGAGGGGGGAGTGGGGAGGGAGGAGAAAAATGAGGAGCAGGTGCCAGGGGCTTATGTGGAGAGCAAATGTTTTGACAATGATGAGGGCAATGAATGTATAAATGTGCTTTATAATGGATGGATGGATGGATTGTGATAAGAGTTGTATAAATCCCTAATATAATGATTAAATAATAGGGAAATGATTTTTAAAAACCACCAACTCTCTCTCATACACATGAGTCTCCCTCGATTTTCCTCTAGCATACCCAGACTAATACACAGTTCGCCCCTGTCCTATAGGGCCGCTATGAGTTGGCATGGACTTGAGGGCAGTGGGTTTGTTAGGGCTTTGGAGTTCAGCAGGCCTTTGTTGGTGTGTTTGAGTCTATTTTTGTAGCTGTTGTTTGCAGGTCAGTGGCTCATCTTCCAGCACTCTATAGGACCATATTTTTTTGTGACCCATAGGCTTTCATTTGTTAATATTTGGAAGTAGATCACCAGGTCTTTCTTCCTAGTCTGCCTTAGGCTAGAGCAGTGGTTCTCAATCTGTGGGTTGTGACCCCTTTTGGGGTCCAGCGACCTTTTAACACGAGTCACGCGATTCATGGCAGTAGCAACATTACAGTTATGAAGTAGCAAGGAAAATGATCTTATGGTTGGGGGTCACCACAACATGAGGAATTGTATTAAAGGAAGGTTGAGCACCACAGGGCTCGAGGTTCCACTGAAGCCTGCCCATCATTGCTGACCCTTCTGGGGTTTGTCATATCGGTGGCACAGCTTCCAATTTCACAGCAGCACTCTAGCTACCACTGCACCACGAACTGATAGACAGGTGGTGGACTGTTCTTAAAAGCCACCTGATTTACGATGCTTTGTTTTGACAGCCCTGGAAAATGGATACAGAATCTAGTTTCATAGTCAATGCAAGACACACCTTGGGGCAGTAGGGATGGCATGAAGTGAATAGATTCAAAGTATATTTTAGGGAGAGGAAGGATGACAGTTAATGCCTGGGGGGTGTGCAAGAAGAAAGGAAGCAGAGACACCATTGATATTAAGTGCCTGAGTTAAGACAGGAATTTCCAGGGAAGCTGGTGGGTCATGATGGGAGAATTTCACACTCCCCGGGGACAGGGGGAGCATTGATTAGTTCATATGTCTGCGCATCTTCTCAGACAATAGAGGCTTTGTCATCCTCAAATGAAGCATGCAGTTGGAGCTCAGAGAGGGCATGCAGTGCAAATGAAGACTGGGTTGGTTGAGATGGGTGGACCAGGGCCACTAGTCAATTCTGAGGAGCTTCAGAAAACCTGCCCAGTGTCTCTTGGAGAGTGGGCATGTCTCATGGCCACAGAAGGCCTTTTAATGTTTCACCTCCCACTGCAGCAGCGAGAGGCTCTATCAGCTCATCCTGGAAAGGAAACATACTACCTGCCATCAGGTTCATTTCTTCAGAAAGGATGGAAGAATACAAATGAAAGACTACAGTTTGAAGGGGTCTTAGGCAGACTATCAGGCTCATTAAAGCTTCTTTTATTAAAACTTCATTATTCAGAGACATTCTCCCAGTAGGATGTATGCTGGGGTGGGGGTGGGCATGAGGAGGAAGGCTTGGAGCAGGGTAGGGGAACAACCCCACACCCCCAAAAAATACCTTCCCAAGAAGCAATTCCAGTGGGCACAGATTAGAAAGAAGTTTCATCCTCTGGTCACTTGATGTTTGTCCCTCTCTTTTATCTGAATGCTCTTTCCACATTGCTCAGATGAATCATCAAATTTATATTAAAATGCAAGTTAGGAAGCATCATCCCCAACCAACCTTGTTCATCAAAATGGTAGTGCTCTCTCCGGGTACCCTGAGTTCAGTTTGTCAACAAGCTGAAGCAGTTGAGCTGGGGCTCTGTGAGGCCCAGGAGCATGAGTTCATTAATATCCGACCCATAATGCCTTGCTGGGTTTATGCCAACAAAGCCCTGTCACTCCTTACCATAGGATTTACTCACTCTTTGAAACAGGCATTTATTTACACACAGTTTGACCTCATGATGGTGTTCAGCAGATGTGGATCTTACTTATTTGCATTGTTCTGTGACAGTTGCAAAATTCGTTAGTGGCTCAGGGATCAATCCTCTGTGGACTGCCCCGAAGCTAGATGAAGCAAGCGGGTTCTCCCTGATTCATCCTCCCTCCTTAGCAATGCTTGCTAGTCAGGATAACATAGTGCCCATTAAAGAAATTGCCTGTGTCACTTTAAATTTGTGACCTGGGCGGGAGGGAGGGTCATGATCACAAGTGACAGAAACTGACGCTTGACTAACTTAGGGAAAAAGGCCTAATGGTGGATAAATGTTGGGAAGACAAGAAAATGTGGCAAATGCCTGGGCAATCTCAGGGCTGTGAAGCAGGTAATGGCGAAACACTCCTCCTGAGGCCAAAGCGTGCCCTCTGTAGTACATTAAATCACATTCACACACACCCATTCATGTTCACATGGAACCTGAGGCTATGGCCTTACTTGGAGAGGAGGTCTTGGCAGATGTGCTTAGATAAGTATTTCAAGAGCTCCATCTTTCTGGGTTTAGATTTCAGATGGATACTACATGCACTGATTGGTGTGTTCTTATAAGAAGGGGAGTGGGCACACAGAGACCCCGTGTGAAGACACTGGCAGAGATTGGATCAGTGCATCTATAAGCCAAGAAATATCAAGGATTAGCAGCAGTGACCAGAAGCAGAGAGAGGCTACTTTGATTCTCCTTCAGAGCTCTCAGAAGGAATGAATCTTGCCCACACCTTAATTTTAACCCTTTGTCCTTCAGAAAAGTGAGAGAACAAATGCCTGCTGTTTAAGTCACTCGATTGGTAGCCAGTTGTTACAGCTACCCAAAAGAACCATTATGGATTGATCTGTAGCCCCCTCAAAATATGTGAGAAATTTGAACCTTGGTGGACATGATCCTGTTTGAAAAGAAGGGAGTTCTTTTGTAATATAAATGAGGCCGTATGGCCACTGGAGATCCCTTCATAGAGGGGTTTAGAAGAGGAGATGGGTCAGTCAGGGTGCGAGGTAGTACCGATGAAGAACACAGTTTTCCCCCAGATCCTGTATGCTTCCTCCCCCCAACTACCATGATCCAAATTCTACCTTGCAGGGCTGGATAGGGCAGAGGTTGTACACTGGTGCATATGGGGGCTGGAGGCACAGGTAATCCAGGGTGGATGATACCTTCAGGACCAAAGGTGTGAGGGGCGATGCTGGGAGAGTGGAGGGTGAGTGGGTTGGAAAGGGGGAATTGATTACGAGGATCCACATGTGACCTCCTCCCTGGGAGATGGACAGCAGAGAAGGGGGGGAAGGGAGACTCGGGATAGAGCAAGATATGACAAAATAACAATGTATAAATTACCAAGGGTACATGAGGGAGGGGGGAGCGGGGAGGGAGTGGAAAAAAAAAAGAGGACCTGATGCAAAGTGCATAAGTGGAGAGCAAATGCTTTGAGAATGATTGGGGCAGGGAATGTGCGGATGTGCTTTATATAATTGATGTATGTATATGTATGGATTGTGATAAGAGTTGTATGAGTCCCTAATAAAATGTTTAAAAAAATGAGGCCATATGAGAATAGGCTTGAGCCTAAATCTAAACACTTCTGAGTTAAAGGCCAGGATAGACCCAGTAACACACAGTACGGGGAGAAAGATAGCGAGGAATGCCAAGGAACTTTCTGGTTTCCACAAAGAAGGACCCTGACCTAGAGTCGCACCCCAAATTTGAACCTGTAAGCTCCAAAGCAGGGGGAAAAGTGTTTTAAGGCTACTGACTTGTTGGGTAATTTTTGGTTAAGGAGATTAAGACAGAAACTTAAGACATCCTCCAATCCTTCCTCTGGCTTCGTTCCATTTTTCTCACATTCAAGAGTCCTCCTAGAGGATTCAGTCAGGTTGTTGTTGTTGTTGTTGTTCAGTGTCATAGTGAGGGTTTGGATTCATTGTGACCATACATACAACATAATCATACACTGCCCGGTCCTGTACCATTCTCACAGTTGTTCTTAAGTTTGAGCCCATTGTTGCAGCCACTGTGTCAATCCCATTTTTGAGGGCTTTCCTCTTTTTCATTGCCCCTCTACTTTCCAGAACACGATGTCCTGCTCCAGGGACTGATCTCTCTGGACAACATGTCAATGTTAAGGCGAAGTCTCATTATCCTTGCCCTGAGGAACATTCTGGCTGTACTTCATCCAAGTTAGATGGGTTTGTTCTTTTGGCAGTCCATGGTACATTCATTACTCTTTTACATCACTACTAATCAAATATATCTATTCTTCTTTGGTCTTCCTTATTCAGTGTTCAACTTTCACATGAATATGAGACAGTTGAAAATACCATGGCCTGGGTCAACCCGCCCCAGTCCTCAAAGTAATCTCTTGCTTTTCAACACTTTAAAGAGGTCTCGTGTAGCAGATTTGACTAGTGAAATGTGTCATTTGTTCTCTTCTCTGCTGCTTCCATGAGAATTGATTGTGGATTCAAGCAAGACAAAATCCTTGACAATTTCGATCTTTCCTCCATTTATCATGATGTTATCAATAGGTCCAGTTGTGAGGGTCTGGGCTTTCTTTACATTGAGTCATAATCCAAACTGAAGGCTTTAATCAATCCTTCATCTTCATCAGCAAGTGAATCAAGTCCTTCTCATTTTCAGCAAAATTGTGTCATCTGTATAATGCAGGTTGTTAATAGGCCTTCCTCCAACCTGATGCTCCATCAGGCACTGCCCCTTAATGAGTTTAGGTCATGAAGGATAGTCCTCCATAGGCACATTGATTATTACACTACCACCCTCACATAATAAATTCAGAGAGAGAAAATTTCCCCAAAGCAATGGAAAGCTTACTAGAGAAGTGGAGGGTGCTAAAAGCCAAAGGTGACACAAACCGGAAATCAATACTAGTTTTCAATACCTGCAGTCATCTAATAGTTCACTGCACTATCTAAGGAAAGGTGAGGAGAACTGGGGCAATTCCATTAAAAAAAGACAATGCAGGGTATATAAGTCCGTCATTCCTCTGGAGAAGAAAAACACATAGTTGGGTTGTAGAGCTTTGTTTGCTAATCAACCGAATGTAGTTGTAAGGCAGGGGTGTGCGTGTACGCGTGTGTGTGTGTGCGTGCGTGTGTGTGTGTGTTGAAGGGAGGGGCTTGCCATTCTATTTCATAGCCAGGAGAAAGATGAGCCTCTTCCCATATCTTTTGCTCTGTGGCAAGTTACTGATCTACAAGGAACTTTTATTTGACAAGGACATTGCCGAGAAAAAAACGGGAAGCTTGTGTTCATCTCTGCTGAGAGGTGGAGTCAAAGAGATGGGCTTTATGACAGACACCCTGATCGTGCAACCAAACTATGAAATGGCCTCATACATTCAACACACATTTGCTGCACCTCCCCAGTGTGCTGCCCAGATATTACCAGGCAGAGTGTTTTATGGGCAGCATTTTAGAGTTAGGCAGGCAGAGGGAGTGTCTTTGTGGGTGTTGCCTTTACCAGTCCTTGGATTGTTCTGGGACAGGCATGCCTTTTTCCTCTAAAGTAACTGATCGCGTGAAAGAAGGAGTCTCCTCAGTAAGACGGGTTGAACCAAACCCAACCTATGACAATCATCTCAATTGGAACACATAGTGACCCTATACAAATACCCGTAGGGTTTCCAAGTTTGTAACTCTTTTGGGGGGTCAACTACCATATCCTTCTCTTGCAGAACCACTACAGAGTTGAGCGTTGTGTTAGCAGCTGAATGTTTAATCACTGTGCCCATTTTGTTTGCTGAGCCGCCCTCAAAACACTGAACAGTTTTTCTGGGTACCAAGTATGTCCACTTCTATATCTGGCCTAGGGTGTTTTCTCCAAGTTGATAGGAGGTGCAAATCAGTTACTAGGGGTTTGGCAGAGTCAGTATGGAAACTGGGAGGGTGTGTGAAATTTGAACCAGAGTAGAACAATTCCAAGACACTTCCTAGGGATTCCTGGCATATAATATGCAAATGATAGTCAAGATATATAACTGTGTCTCTGTTCTTGGTTCTGTCAGTACCTGGTGTGGCCACAAAGGAGAAACCTGGTCTCCTGCTATTTTGAGCATCTAGTGTGAATGACAGGAGATAAGTCACATGCTAATGAACCCTGGTGGTGTAGTAGTTAAGCACCATGGTGCCCGGCTATCAAAGCATATAGCGTCTGGGGTCTTAAAGGCTGGAAGATAAACAGGGGGCCATGTAGCTAAGAAACAACAAAGTCCACATGGAAAAAGCACACCAGCCTACACCAACATGATCGCTGAAGACAAAGCGGGTGCATAAGCACATGTGAGCATGTTTTCTTGATGTGCACTCACCCTTTATATACAACTCTCTTATACATACGTGTTTCTGTGGATTTGTTTCTCGAATGCACCCAGACTAACATAAGCAGCGTGGAACACATTTAAGAAGCCTAGACAAGGGCAGGGCAGGATATTTGGAGGGACTGGATCCAGAATTTGAGAGGAAGGAGCCCTGGTGGCAAAACGGGCTGTTAGCTCGCTGTCCCAGGGGGGACAATGAGACTGCTGGCTCCCATGAAAATTTACAGTCTTGAAAACTCCATATAGGGTCACTGTGGTTGGAATCCACTGGACGGCAGTGACCTTTTGGGATTGAAGGTGGAAGCCACCAATGACTTCCTGCCATTGAGCCAAGGAGCCTCAGGAGAGTGTGTGAACTTCTGGAATGCAGTGAACAACCTCTGCACATCTGCTTTTCGTGCTGCCCAAGTCATGCCCTTGGCCTTTGCTTAAACATATTCATCCAGAAGTGAACCATCACAGCTGCTCCCTCGGGAAGCTGGGGGCTGAGCTCTCTGGTTCCACTCTGTCAGCATTTCTGGTCCGGGTACCTCCCCTCTTCCCCGGCACAGGCAATGTGCTTTTGGAAGCAGTGCTCCCTGGGTAGTGGGTGTGATTTGCCTCCTCTGGCCTAACATGATGAATGCTGAACTTTACCTAGCCCAGGGGAAAACTTATTATTTAAAGTAAGCTTTAGACAGAATCTTTAGAAAGGGAAATGGTTAACTTTATGTACACAATTACACCCCAACACATAGGCTCAACCTCATAGGCTGTGGATGACCTTGAGCAGGTGCTCAGTCACAATGGTTTTCTATCAGGATTGAGAGTTCAGCTCTCTCAACCCTCCAACTGGTTATTAGCACCATAGTCTCGTTTCTATTTTTGTATTTACTTTGTTTTTAGGGGAAAAAGACTCCCAATTCAACTATATTTTATTAGGAACTCCTTTGCTAAGTTTTACACAAGAAAAAGGCACAAACTGCTGTTCTGGATGAAGGAGAGCATCCGCATGAGGCCACAATGGTGTTGGAAGGACCCACAGCCAAAGTGACTTAAATAAAATGACACCCATTCTGTCCTGCTGACTCTGACTCATAGTGACTCTGTGTAGGGATCCTGAAGTTGCTACCTTTACAGGAAGCAATAACCTCATCTTTCTCCTGTGGAATGACTAGTGGCTTTGAACCAGCGACCTTGCTCTTAATAGTCCAACACTATCCAGCATTACCACCTGGGCTCCTGAAAACTTAAATAAGACATAGAAAACAAACAACTTTGTCACAAAATTGTGACTGAAGACAGATCAATTCCTGGAGTTTCAGGAGGGCCTGTGAGAGCATGAGCGGGACCTTCATTGGGATGTGCACACTACCGTATATCGTTGAGTGTGGCCCGGGGAGTGGACGCAAGCACACTGCCTGAGGGACAAGCTTTCCACTGCCAGTCAGAGTAGGAAAGAACTCAATGGCGGCTGAATCTGTGGCCCCTCAAAATGGATGTAGGGTCTCCACATAGACTCTCACTGTGAGCCACAGCCTATTGCTCAAAATTTAAGCTCAAATACGACTTAAACGCCAAACATTCTGTTTCCTTAAAATAGGGTACTGCCAGGATCAGCTAGAAGTCTGCATGACCTATCAGATCTCAACGCCGATCTCAAATCACTTCACATGATCCATTCTACCAGTCATGTCAAGGACAACTAGAGGTCTGCATGAGCGAGCCCAAATCACCTCCTCACTTACCCATTACAGAGGCTGTGCCTGTATAACCTATCGACTAACACATTCCCATATGCCGTGGTTATGAAACCAACCATCATGCTGGAATAAGGACCAATCACGATGCAAGGTCAGGATCAATGGGAAAGCAAAATAGGGGCTGAGGGGAGCCAAGAGGGGTCGCTTCACTCAATCCCTAAACCTGATCTAATGTCACTAGACTGGGGTCTTCCTCACATCTCAAGGGCACCCGATTCATGATTGAAGTGAATTGTGCTCATTCAATCTTTGTTCTGCTTGCTGTCCTGCTGTGCTGCATCCTCTTCTTGCTTTTTTGTGCATGGCTCCCTCTGTTGTGGTGACAAATGGCTTGAGAGGGATTTGACATACGGAGAAAGCCCACCCACATCAACTGTCACCAGAAGCAGACACTAAGTCCATTTCTCTCACCTCACAGAACTATGCACACCAGACACTGGTAGGGCTGCCTGGGAGGGGAACCCTTAGTGCAGTGGTTCTCAACCTGTGGGTTGCGACCCCTTTGGGAGTCATATGACCCTTTCACAGGGCTCACCCAATTCATAACTGTAGCAAAATTACAGTGATGAAGTAGCAAGAAAATCATTTAATGGTTGGGGGAGGGGGGCATCACCACAACAAGAGGACCTGTATTAGGAAGGTTGAGAACCACTGCCTGAGTGTGTTTAGGACTTTGCTGCCCTCAAGATCATCAGACATTCCTGAAGGCAGAGCCACTGCAGGAAGCCCTTCTGGGAAATGCCCTGAAGACAGGTCTCAACCAACTCCACCCTCACCCTCTGAGATCCTAATCATAGGACGCATGGAAATGCTCCCTGCCACTTCGAAGGCTGTAAGTCCATGGGAGCAGAAAGCCTCCTCTTTCTCCCTTGGAGTGGTGGCTGGTGAGTTCAAACTGCTCACTTTCTGGCTAACATAACCCACAGACCAGCTCCCCCTGAGCTCAGTTTGGTTTGCCGCACAGCACACATTGTTTGGAACCTTCTGAAATAGCTATGCACATGTGCAGGTTGGGGGGATTTCGCACAAGATGCAGTTTTCCACCCTCTCTTGGCAAAAATAATTTTTGCAAAAGGCTTGTATTCTCTTCTGGATCTGAGTAGCAGCTACTCTCATGAAGTCATAGCACATACATTCATGCTACAGTCCTCCCAACTCCCTAATATCTTACGCCGAGTCTGCTCCATGCTTTTCTGTGTCCTACATGGCAGCTGTAGGCACCCAAGGCATGGGCTCTGCAGCCTGGGTCCAAATCTCTCCTTCCCACCTCCTCACTGTGTGGTCCTAGGCTCATGACTTTATCATTCTGTGCCACTGATTTTTCATCTGTAAAAGGAGGCCAAATAGAGTCCACACATAGGCTTGTTAAGTGGAATAATTGAATTATTATACACAAAAAGCTTAGAACGGTGCTTGGCATCTTGCAAATACTATTAGGTGGTTTAGCATAGGGACTGGGTCATCCATTACATATGCTCAGGTTCAAACTTCCGGCCAGGAAGGGGTGGTACACCTAGGTGGGCATTACACCTGGATTGGCCCATCTGGGCCAGGTGAGTTCAATCCAGCCATTGGGGTTGACCATGACTGTCAACCATGCCTCCCTATGGAGGAATTGAAAAGGCAGGATCTTAACCGCTCCGATGTCTCCCTTCACCCACTTTTCTGTTGTCCGTCCCCCAGAGAGGAGGTCACATGTAGATACTTGTAATCAGTTCCCTCTTTCCAATCCACCCTCCCACAACCCTCTCAGTATCACCACTCACAAATTATCAAGGTTTCTTGAGGGATGGGGGAGCGGGGAGGGAGGGGAGAAATGAGGACTTGATGCCAGGGGCTTAAGTGGAGAGCAAATGTTTTGAGAATAATGAGGGCAATGAATGTACAAATGTGCTTTACACAATTGATGTATATATGGATTGTGATAAGAGTTGTATGAGGCCCTAATAAAACGATTTTTAAAAAAAGAAAAAAAGGCAGGATCCCGGAGCCCACTGAGTGACTTTCTCTCCAGCAGCTTCTAGGTAGGCTATGCCCCGTGAGGGGCCCCGAGGTGCCTGTGTAAACCTGAAACTTCTTCTCTCAAAAAACCCACTTGGATCACAATCCAGGCTTCGAATTGAATTCTTTCTCGCGCGAAGCCAAGGCCTGAGGTATATCTCTCCCAGGAGAGATCTAACAATAGTATCTCTTATTATAGCATTAGGAGCCCAGGTGGTGTAGTGGACTGTGCATTAAGCTGCTAATCGCAAGGTCGGGGGTTTGAACTGACTAGCCCGTCCGTGGGAGAAATAAGAGGTTGTCTATTTCTGTAAGGCAGTGGTTCTCAACCTTCATAATGCCCCCACCCTTTAATACAGTTCATGTTGTGGTCACCTGCAACCATAAAATTATTTTCATTGCTACTTCATAACTGTAATTTTGCTATTGTTATGAAATGGTTGACCCCTGTGAAAGGGTTATTTGATCCCCAGAGGGGTCGCGACCCACAGGTTGAGAACCGCTACTGTAAGGATTTAAAGTCTCAAAACCCCAAAGGGGCAGTTCTTTGTCCTATTGGGCCGGTATGAGTGGGAGTCAATAAAATGGTAGTTAGGTTTTTTTCTGCATCAGTATCAGATTCTGGTGGCAATCTTAGTCATCACGCATTGTGGTCTGGTTTGAACTCTGGTAGATCTGTGGGAAATGACTGCCCTGGTTTGAGGTGAGGGCCACGGTGCTTCAGTGGTAGATCTCTCATCGTCTTTCACCGGGAAGATCCGGGTTCGATTTGCAGCCAATGTGCCCCAGACTGTCAGTGAAAGTTTGTGTGTTGCTATGACACTGAGCAGGCTTCAGGGATGTTTCCAGACTGAAACAGAATAAGGACGAAAGACCTGATTATCTCCATCCACACATCGACCTATGGCCCTCCACGGTTGGCTTCCCTTCCCAGCCCTGGTGATAGCACAGACTGGCATAGTTTGCTCCGCTTCCCATGAGGTGTCCATGAGAGGCTGACTCGACAACCACGGTCAAGATCAACAGCTTGAACTCCTTTCTGGGTCTACAGAAACAAGAACAACCTTCTGAAAGGAGGTCGCATTGCTATTTGGGACTGGGAGAATGCCTTTGTGACAAGGATTGTGCTCTGGATCCCAAAGGCGACTTTTAAACACCGCCACATAGCAACTCCGGAAATTGCCATAGCAGAAGCCAGGTTTAAAAAAAAAAAAAAGTTCTACTGGCTTGCTCAAAGGAGGCCAGAGTTGGATGGGGGTGGGGTGGGGTGGGAGACTCCTCTAAAAATGAACAAATTTGTTTGCTTACATATTTGTCATGTCTTTTGGGCCTGAAAGAAAGGGGGGGGGGAAGCAGACGAGAGGAGGAAACGGCGACTGACAGTCATCTTGTTGGTATTCCCACAGCATCCCCTCCTTAGGCACTTGCTGCCATCTCATCCAACTCCACTCAGTATATTTTCACCCAGCAATGATGCAGAAATGTCTGTGTACTCCAGTGTTATTGTAGTCGGGCAGCGTTTACGGGTTTGACTTTCAACTCAGCATGGCAGGACGTCTAGAAGCAATTATAACCAGCACCTGCTCTGTCTGTGCGGTGGGCAGGCAGTGACGGATCCCCAGCTTCCAGAACACTAGTGCCCCCTCCCAGCTCAGGATAATGACGGTGACACTCGGCCTCCTTGTTGTCTGGGGGAGCTCTAGGAGCTCTCCTCTGAAATCTCATATTATTGGCATTTCTTTGAGTGAACACATCAAATTAGTGACTGTAAAGGAAGGTGTAGGAGATGATTATTGGTGACAAGACAAGCCTCAACCACTTCCAGAGAGCATGTCTCCTAAGTGCAAAGTATGGAGAGGGAGGAAACAATTGACCACAAATGGAACAGGCTCTGAGTCTCGCCACACAATGTATGTGCATGGTCACTGAGGCGCCAACATTATGGCTGGAGGACGGATATGGTTTGTGCAGCCGTGATTGCCATCCAGGACGTGCCGTGCTATTGTGAAAAACGATTTTTTTATTCTGAGCAAATCTCTGCTTCCACTTGCTTTAATGCTTCGCCAGAGAGCCAGGGACTCTGGGAGGGGTGGGGACGCACAGGGCTGGGCTGACCTCAGGAACTCATGTGTAAAGGGCTTTTTCTCACTTGGAAGCAGGCTGGGTTCACAGCTGTTCTTTCTGGTAAAGCTTGTTTCTGAACCTTGCCACGTCTGAGTCCGAAGAGGGAAATGAAGGTGACAAATGCTGCGAGGAGCCCTGGGCACATCTTGGCTATGGTCCTGCTTAAGTCTGTTTCATTTGAATCCCAGTTTTACCTTTCCTCCTTTCTGGGTTCCGAAGCATCAGATGGGTGCCAAACGCTTCCACGGACAACTAAAGCTGAACAAGATGCAGGCAGATGAAGAGCAACGGGAGGTTGGTGTTTGGGAGAATGAATACTTGGGCTTCCTAGGCCAGTCCAGCTGGTGGTTAGAGCCCTGTTTCAGATTCCACTGAAATCTCCTAGTGTCCAAGGACCAAGTGGCTCCTACGTCCAGAATTTCTGTTACATGTCTCACCAAGGAGAAGCTGGGCCAAAATGCATTGAAGAATAAAGCAGGAGCTTGGCTTGTGAATCCACTCTCTGATTCTGAAATTTCAAAGGCTCCGTGCACAGACATTTCAACACTGAAAGCACAGCAGGGAAAATCAAAGACTTGGGCTTCCTCCTTGCCCCTCTTTTAGGGCTTTTATGGTTTTCCAAGGCGCCTCCCAGAGCCGAGTGTTGTATAGGTCATGTTTAAAAATGTCGTAGTTCTGAGGGACTTGCTGTTCTGCTTTCTTTTGCAAGGAGACCCGGTTTCTTGTCTTGTGGCCAAACACAGAGCGCAGATGTCTGTGGGCCCCCTCCCTTTCCCCTGACCTTTGCTCTCTTCTCTGGATACCCTACTGACCTGTTCTCCCTTACAAGATCTGAACTGCTCACACACTTCGTTAAATTCTCATCCTAGCGAGAAGCATCCGAGCATCTTATTAGAGCCTGTATGAGTTCTGTTCTGGATGCCTATTTGTGTAACTTCAGGTCTCTGGCATGGAAACGTCCCATGCCCACAGACCCACACAGGTAATATAAACTCCAACAGTAGTTTAAGGTTTAAGGTGGTCACAGGGAACACTGGGGCCCGTGTCTCCTGGTGAACCCCTCAGGCTGTCTAAAGGGGCTAGTTCCATCTCAATGTAGCCATGCAGGAATGTAGACCGGTTAGGTAGCAAGACAAGGGGTTGTTCCTCTCCATGCTTAGGGGGCCCCCTACAGGAGGTTGGAAGCCAATGCGGGCTAAGCCCAAGCCAGGAGAGCTTAATTGATGCCTCCCAGCTGAAAGCCCTTACAAGGCTGGAATCTGGAGACCACCGCCCCTTCCCTTCAGCTGCTTCTCTGCCTTCCACTCAGCAGGGCTGAGTGTGCAGTGTCATGAGGGTGCCCGTGTTCAGTTTAGTGTAACGCCAGAACCTTCTTCTCTCATGTCTATAAACCCACTCGGATTACCACCCAGGCTTTGGTGTGAATTTCTTTCCAGTGTGTAGCCAAGGACCGAGACATTTCCCACCCGAGAAACCTAACAGACCCAGACTTACAATAAACCCATATTTGTATTTATAAGGCAAGAGGTGACCAGGTCTAGACAACAATGGTGAAGAGGGCCCTGGGTTTGAGAAAGATTCTGAAGTAGAATCCATAACCCTTAGAAATGTATTGGCCTTAGAGGAGGGGCAAAGAGGGCTGGATTGAGAAAGTCTCTGGCATCCAGTTCTGACTTGACTTCTGGATCCTGAATCCTTCAGGGCCATGACCTTGCCCTCCAGCCAGACCTTCCAATAGCCATCTTCTCAGAGCCTTGTTAAGTTCTCATAATACATTACACCTGCCATCCTGTGAGCAGCTACCAAACCCAGGCACTTTTTTCAAAGACAAGCTCGCTCTCTCTACCCCTAAGAGCAGGTAGTTTGGGGATGATGGATATGAGATACCACAGAAGACAAATCTGTTATCTTCCATGGTGCACAGAACATGCTGTCACAACCAGGACTCGTGACAATCCCTCAGTTTCCTAAATTGCTTCACTGCTACTTTTAATTAAGCCTCATTAGATTGTCATATCTTGATAAGAGGGATGACCCTGAACTAGATGCATAAATTAAAGCTATCCTCATCCTGTGCTTTTATATGAATGTGTTAATTATTTTTGTGATTAGGGAGAATAATGGAGGGATGGAGCAATACCAAACGGAGTTTGACAAAGTGTTGGTGTTTGCTGCGGCAAACGTGGTGCGTGTCAGACACAATCCGTCACCCAGTGAGTCTGCCATTAACACCAAGGGACAAAGGTAGGATTCCCTGTAGTAAATAACCTTCCTCCCAGATGCTAATGGAGACCCAGCAGGACCCACTGTTGTGTTGTCGCAGTTGTACACGGGCCCTTAGAGGAGACAGAGCTGGTGTTTGAAACGAGTCTTGTTTGCCCCCAGTTGGCTCACACATTTGTTTTTTAAATGGCATAATCACTAACATTTAAACACAGGGTGATGTCACGTAACAATCTGCAGCTTCTGAGAAATGGAGAGGCCCGACTTTGCTGGTTGACAGTGCAGAGGGACTGGGGGAGCAGTCAGATATGGTGATCAGAGTTTGGAATCCTTGCTTTCCAAGTACATGTGTCAAGGAGTTCAAGGGTTCAGAAATTTAGGAGGGAAGTTCCAGAAGACAAGTTTGTGTGGTCGATAATAAACCAATATAGGGGTTGAGATTTCAATCTGTTGGCTATTTATTTTGTGCTTGGTAGCCAACCAGCCCAGAATTCCTGACCTCGCCGACCTGTGAAACAAGGACCATTCCAGAATGAAATAGAAGCAAGCACGGAAGCGAGGGCATCCATTACCCCGAATGCATAGGGGTCAGGAACTAAGTGCTTTCTGTAGAACAGCTCCAGAAGGCAGACCTTTGGCTGGAAAACCTGTTAGGGAGCTAGCATAGGGACTGGCAGGCCTATTACACATGCTCAGAGGTCCGAGCTACCGGCTCATGAAGCAGTGGCTCACTGCATGCTCAGCAGTTCAGGTTTCCAGCCAGGAGGGGGAGCTATGCCTGGGTGGGGCTGTACCTGCATTGGCTCACCTAGGCCAGGTGAATTCAATTCAACAATTCAGCCAATGGGGTCGACCCACGTCATCGACCACGCCTCCCTAACCGCTCATAAAACTCACGGGGATCCCAAACCAGGCCTCGCCATGAGCTGTTTCTCGCGTGGAGCCATGGACCAAGGCACACCTGTCCCCGGAGAGGTCGAAAAGAAGCAGTGCTGTGTGATTTGGAGCTAGGAGGTAAGCCGGCCCCAGGAGTAGGCCCTCCCATGTTGGTCTCACGGATTGGGGGCCCCTCTGGGGTCCTTTTACCTCACCACCCTCGGGAGAATTGTTGGGTTGAATTCACGGTGTTCGTCTTTGCGCCGTTTCTTGCTGGTGTCCGTCTTTGCGCCGTTTCTTGCTGGTGTCCGTCTTTGCGCCGTTTCTTGCTGGTGTGCGGGACTTGACGTGCCTGCTTTCCCAGGAACTCGCCTGCCTTCCCGGGCTGCATTTGTGAGGGGGCTGGGACGCTGCTGCCTGGAGGCTGGGAGGATTTTGACTCCAAAAGCCTTCTCGAGGCTCAGTGTATAAGGTTTATTTGGACGTGAAAACAGAATCAAAGATGCAATTAACGAAGTTTTAGAAGCAGGCTTTATTGAGAAGCTTGCGGGCAGGTTCAGCAACTCAGGGTATTGAGCTATTGAAGCCGCGCAGGGGGGAAAAATCCTGGCAGCGTTTTTATGCCCACTGCTGGCAGGCACAGCTCGGGAGGATCAAAGCTGGGGAGGATCTGCGCACACAGGTGCTTCAGAAGGGAGAAGGTCGTTAATCTTACCTATATGTCAGGGACGCGTGGAGTGACCATATCTTCAGAAAACATTCTGGCTTTGTGACGAGCTGGTTCCAGGAATTTGGGGTTGAGCTGGGGAGGGGAGGTCGGTTAGGGGTCAGCCTTGAGAGCTAAGATGGAGGTGCAGGACTCAAAATGGAGTCTGTTGTGCCAAGACTGGGAAACAGTGTTGTGCCGCGGCTCCGGCAAGCAGCAGGCCTGGGGGCGCCTGCGTCCACCCTGTTGGTTTGGGCAGGACTCTGGCTGGGTGGCCGGCTCCAGGCTGGCTTTCGGCTAGGCCGCAACCTGGGGCCTCCATTTTCCCAGCCACGTGACTCCACTCACAGGCAGAATGGCACCACCTGTGTCTGTTGTAGCTACACTCCATTCCCAGACAGCAAACCGCCCAGACTGCCGGAAAGTTCAGCAGAACAAGTTTCATTTCCTGCTCAGGGACCAGACCATCAGCTCTCTTGAGGGGAGACTGAGCGGCCCCCCAGTCTAATTTTCCAAAGGTTTTTATACTTTTGCAATGTGCAGGTGTGCAAGCAGGCAGAGCTCAGAAGCGGGGTATTGTGGTTAGCCATTCTTAGTTGAACCAAAACTGCTCTGGTCGTTCTCGAAAGCCTTCTGAACATCCATTTCCTTCTGTACGTTCCCTTGGGCTATGTCTGCACAGCCTAACTCCCCAGTATCAGCTAGTTCATTGGCAGTTCATAGCTAGTTTATTTGCCATTCATAATGGCTTCTGAAAGCTCAAAATGACTTCTCTTGTCAAGGCTACTTAAGCTTTGCCCAGAGCTGCTATATACTCTCCTGTTCTTAGCCAAGTTCAAATCATTGAATCTTCGGTAGCCAGCCCAGTGTATGGTGGGCTCAGCACTAAGAGTTTTGTGGCTTGTACTTTCTGTGTAAGGAATGCCACTAGCTTATTGGTTATTACTGGGCCAAATGTGAGGCTTAGCAGGAGGAGGATTAGGGGCCGGCTAGGGCCGTTCATAGGGTAGTTAGCCAGGCTGACCAATTAAGTAGCTTTTCAAACCAATTGGTTCCTCCATTTCTTTTCTTGACTCTTTGTTCTAATCCTTTCCTAACCAGGGCTCATCTATCTTTATTGATTCCCGAATGCTTTGCATAGAATTAGTTTCTCCCAATGCTGTGCACAGCATTCCTTGTTTCCAAAAGAGCAAGTCAAGCCCTCGGCGGGTTTGCAACACAACTGCCACAAGGGAGTCTAGGGATCTTTCTAAATGGGAGACAGGTTTTTTTTAATCCCTGTAGATCTAAAGCAATTTGCTGACTAAGAGTCTGATAGTTTAAGTTTCCTTGTATTAAAGCAACTGACCCGGCTGCAGCTAATCCCATAATCCCAAGCCCTGTTACCAGTGGGACCAATACTGGGGCTCTTTGAACTCATCCGGAAATTCCAAAGTTATCCCTACACCTCCTTCACCAGAACACAGGTACACTTGAGGAGTAACATGCACTAGCACACAAATACCCGGGTAAAAGAGACAGGGTGTTCATCCTGTGGAACAAGTAAAGCAAGTACTCATTGGAGCAGATAACAAATTAGGATCAACATTTGGTTCAATGGGAACAGCTTGAAGGCAAAAATCTCGATATCTTGATATATTAAAGGGATACTTAGATGAATAAAAACACAGTCTTGCCCTTGCAAATCTTTTAAAGTGAGCTTAGACTTGAGTCCATACTAACATCACCTATAGACTGCTGCTTCGTGTAATCCTTTTTACTAACATTTCTAATTGGATTACACTCTGTACCAATAGTGCTATTTGTACCTGTGCCTACATAGTAAGGGGAAGCAGCGTTCAGACAAAGCCAACAATCAGCTGTGAGGTGAGGATTTGAGTTCATAAATTGGAATACAGCATCCCGAGAATCAAACACAGAACCTTGAGGTGGCTCCTGAATGAGAAGGGCCCTGTGAGTTGGGCTGGCAGTGAACGGGAAAGTTACTGGAGAGTCTGGAGGGTGCGGCAAAGGAATCTTAATGACACCAGCTGTGGCTCTTCAGGATTTATCCCGAGGTTTGGGCCTTTGTACGGATGGCAGGTTGCCATATTTTACTTTGCTGGATAGAAAAGGTTTCCCGGGATCTCTATCATTTACATAATGTTGAATTCCCCATGTTTTCCCGGTGAACCCAATAACGCTTGAATCCAATTCTTATTGGGTTATATTTGGAAACCATACACGTAGTGGGATCAAACTCTTCCAACTTGAGTCTCGTTCTTGTAAAAATAATAGGGTCATCTTTAACAAGTTTCCACCCTGAAAATGATGGTTTCACAACCCCAAGCTGCGCAATGGTAATGTCCCTCCCCTTGGCAGTTAGGGAGTCCATGAGGCAGGCATATATAGACATGGTTTGTTTGGAGCCTTCTTTCTATAGAGGGTATTCCGCACCAATAGGACGGGATTCGAGTATAGGTCCCATTGTGCCCTTTACCTTTAAAGGATCCAGAATGCCAATTCTTTCCTAGCAAATCAAACAAATCAAAATGAAAACAGGGGGTCATACCCAGTATAAGAGGTTACATATTCACTGCTGGAGGTTAGAATAGCAGTCCACAGATGTGTTTGTGCTTGGGGGAAACACTGGGTGTTGTCAGCAATACTCAGAGAAAAACAATTAAGTTCTGTAAAGCCTTAATTTTGAGGGATTTTCCGTCTTTCTGGGTGTCCATCTTTCCAGGATATGCTCAGGGAGGGCTTTTTTTTTTTACTTATGACTGAGGAATCCACGGCCCCCTCCCCACTATTTTAACAGCAGTTGGTGTTGTAAGTATCACTTGGTATGGGCCAGTCCACCTAGGTTCTAAGGTGTCAGGTTGGTGCTTCTTTACCCATGTCCAGTTTCCTGGTTGCACGTTGTTGGCTGCCTGTTCCCTTTCCCTTGGTTAGGCCCAAAATGAAGGTGTCAGAGCAGATGATTTGTCTCTCACCTGTTGCACAGCCTGCAGGCACTCGATGAGGGAATGATTAGTGACTTCCATTATTTCTACTTCCTTCAATCTTGGGAGGATTTGGGGAAGGTCGGCCAAACATAAATTCAAATGGGGACATGCTTTTCACATAGGGAGTGCATCAGACTTGAAGTAGGGCAAAAGGTAAAGTAAGGATCAACCCAGTTCTCGCCAGGTCCTAAATGCAACTTAACGAACAATTCCTTTAGGGTTCTGTTTATTTTTTTCTACTTGCCCTGAAGAGCTTCCAGTTACTATTTAGAAGCATTGCTAAAACTTTAGTAATTTGAGCAATAAATGTTGGCCCATTGTTGGACCCCAAGGTGGTGGGAAGGCCAAATCTAGGGACAATTTTAGTTACTAATAATTTACACACAGTGGCAGCAGTTTCCTTCTTGGTTGGGAAGGCTTCCACCCATCCAGAACAGGTGTCTACGAACACCAGCAAATATCGGTAGTCATACTTTCTAAATTTGATATCCATAAAGTCCACCTCCCAGAATTCTCCAGGACTACTACCTCAAGCTCGTGGTTGGGGTTGCTCCTTTTCTTTATGGGGTTGTTTACCCGAGCACGGTGCAATCAACGGTGGGTGACATCTGCCACCCAGTGTCCAAGCCTGGGTATGTAAAAGTGCCTGAGAAGCAACTGAGACAGTTTAGAGAGGATCCCAAATGCATACCTTCATGTAGTCCTTGAGTCAGATCTCTCCCAGAGCTTCTGGCATGAATCTTCTTCCATCAGGATGGAGCAGCCACCCTGGATGCTCCCAGCCTTTTTGGCAGGCCAGCTCTTGGCTTATCTTTAGATCATTTTCTGAGTATGTAGGTTGTGGCTGTAACACTGGGGATGGCATGGTCACAGCCACTACCTTGGGGATTTGTGGTATAGTCCTGGCATTCGAGATCCACCGGTCCGGAGAACTGGTTAGGAGTGGTTCAACCATAGGTCCCCCTACCACAGCAATATCCTGTCCCAGTGTAAGCTTCCTAGCTTCTATGACTAGGGTGGCCGTGGCAGCCACAGCTCGCATGCAGCTCAGCCATCCTGCAGCTACAGAGTCCAGTTTCTTTGAAAGATAGGTCACAGGTCTCTTCCATGGCCGCAAGTTCTCAGTTAGCACTTCTTTAGCTGTGCCTCTGGCCTCACATAGACAATTGGAAGGGCTTTGCTATGTCTAGTAGGGCAAGGGAGGTTGCCCATATGAGCGACTTTTTAAAGGATTCAAACGCTTGTTATTCTACTTCAGTCCATTTAAGTTCTTTTTCCTTTCCCCAGTACTTGCATATAGGGGTTTCGTTGTTTTTGCAAATCCCAAATTCCACAATGGACAGTACCCCACAGTTCCTAGAAACTCTTGCAACTGCTTCTTCGTCTCAGGGACTGGGATTTTGAGGATCGCCTCAGTGCGACTGGGGGACAAGGTCCGTTTTCCCTCCTCCAGTTGGTAGCCTAGGTATACAGCTTTATGGACACACAGTTGGGCCTTTCTTGCAGATACCCTGTACCCCAATGGGCCAAGGACTATTATCAGGTCCTTGGTAGCCCGTTGGCATTCCTCCAGGGTTTTGGAGGCCAGGAGGAGGTCATCTGCATACTGGAGCAAGGTGGTTTGGGGGTGTTCCTCCTTGTGTCCCTGTAAGTCTTCACTGGGTTGATGTGCAGGGGACACAGGTATGGAGAACAAACCATCTTTAAGTCCAAAACAGTATAACAAATTCAGTTTGATGGGATAGTACTCAGGAGGATCTCAGGGTTTGGCACGTGGGGTGGCCAGTTTCTATCCTCTCATTTGCCTGTCTGAGATCCTGCACCGGTTGGAAGTCTTCAGTTCCCGGCTTCTGCATGGGCAGCAGGGGAGCATTCCATGTGGACTTGCAGAGGACCCAAATGCCTGTCCTCTTTAGTCTGCAAATGGGAACAGAAATACCCACTTTTGCTATCCAGGGAGTAGGGTTAGCTTGACACACCAGTGTAGCTGAGCTCAGAAGTTGTACGACCCCAGGCACCTGAAGTTAAGAAAGATCTGGCAGGTTGTTCTCTGCCCAAACAAAAGGAATATCTTTTAGTGATTTATCAAGAAGTTCCTTTGAGGAGGTCTCTTCTGCTCCTTGATAAAACACATATCACTCTGACATTGGAGTGGTGAGCAAAACTTTTGGCTTTTCAAGTTCAAGGGTTAAGGTGGTTGTAGCAGATGAGAAAGTAATTATGGCTGCCATTTTTCATAATAAGTCACGATCAATTAGGGGAAAGGGGCATTGAGGCATTACCAGGGTGAGCGTGTAACTGTCTCTTGTGCTAAATCTGTTATTCTGGCCGTTGTCCATGGGTGTGCTTGGGTCTGCCCTGGGGCCCCTGTAATGAAAGCCTTTCCTTTTGACAAGGCACCTGTAGTCTTTTCTGAAACCAAGAAGGTGACCCCTTTGTCCACCTAGAAATTTACTGGCTGGCTCCCTACATGGAGAGTGAGCATGGGCTCTTTGGGGTCAAGTGAAACAGAGCCTGGACACCTTTATTCAGCTTTGAGCATTATTGTCTGTAGCTTCGATTTTTCTAGGCGAGGACTAGGCCCGTTCTCTCTAGTGGTGGCTCGTCCACCTCTCCTGGGCTTTTCAAGGCACTGATTTTTCCAATGTCACTGTTTTGTATAGTAGGTACATGGATACTTCCTCAGGACTAGGCGAGTGAGAAGCGGGGTATTAGGGTTAGCCATTCTTAGTTGAACCAAAACTGCTCTGGTCGTTCTCGCAAGCCTTCTGAACACCCATTTCCTTCATGACATTCCCTTGGGCGACGTCTGCACAGCCTACCTCCCCAATATCAGCTAGTTCATTTACACTTCCTAGCTACTTTATTTTCTTTTCATGGTGGCTTCTGTCAGCCCCAAATGGCTTCACTCTTGTCAAAGCTGTTTCAGCTTTTCCCAGAGATCCTACACAGTCGCCATTGTAGCCGAGAGGTAACAAGATCTGTGATCATGGCCAAGATGGCACCCACCAGTCCACATGTGGAAGGGTGCTGCCTAGGGAGCTGGGTGAAGAGGCCTGGGAGTTAGCCCTGCCTGGTCCCGGGAGCCCAAAGTTTCCCTTTTCCCCTCCATTCCCTTTGCCTTTCTCCTGGTTTTTCAAACAAGCTGCTCTAGCCCTATAACGCCAAGCACAAAATTGTCATAATTCTTAATGAAAACGTATCTGGTACCCAAATTATAAATGTGACAATTTGGTCACATTTCAAAAACACTGAAAATTTTATGCTTTTAAAATATATTTTGAATGTCATATATATTGATAACTATGAAAGTAAATAATAAAAACCAAAAAATATATTTCCAAAATTTAAAACTTGAGGCGTTATAGGGCTAAGTGTTCTTCCAGATTTGGTTTGTTCCTTCTTACAAGCTGCTTTTCCGTGGCCCAGGCTTAGGCCAATGGCGTTCGGAAGCCTAGGCGGAGTCACTGTTATTTAGGCTTTCAGCGATGCTGCTTCAGGCACTTTTGGGGACAGCTCTTACTTAATACACAGCTCCTCTGCCATGATGTTCCAGCCAGAAATTCCAATTTCCCTTAAGGTTCCCTGAGCTGCCACGTGTCCCTTCCCTTGAGAGATTTGAGCATCAGCCCCGCCAGCAGGCGTCTTGGAGGGCCTTGGGGCCATCCCAAGCAGTGGTCCTCCTAGCCTGTTGTCCAGAAAAATGGTTGGACCTAAAGGTCGCCCTCGGCGACTAGTCCTTGACCCCTTCCCTCGGGCTGAGGCATGAGATTCAGGGCAACCCAGGGGTGTGCTCTCAAGTGGGGGTTATTGACCTGGAGGCAGCAAGCTGTCAATCGCCTCCTTGTTTTGTGCTTTCTAGATGGGACTTAGCAGCTTGATGCTCAGGAATTGCCCCCTTGCATGAATCGTGTCCAATTGGGATAGAGTTGATACAGAGAGGCTGGGCAAACAAAAGCTGATAGATTCACTTTGCAACTCTATTTGGCCACAGTATCGTTTTGAGAAAGGAGAATGGTGGGCAGAGAAGGGTACGCTTTCCCTTCCAACCGTGATTCACTGGGAACAGTTCGGTAGAGTGCCGGGAAAGTGGGCGGAGATGCCAGAACTTAGAGCATTTCTCCTCTCAAGGAGCAGTAGGAGACCTTCATCCCCAGTGCACCCAGGAACCCCTAAGGCTGGCGTCCTCAAACTGTGGTCCATGGGGCACATGTGGCGCGATGCCATTTATCCCACCCTCGGGGTGTTTTTGCTGCCACTGCCTGTCCTGCTTAGCAGCCGACTCGTGCAGTGTGCATAGGAATTTGTCCATAGGTTTTTTGAAAACCATAGTCTGGCCCTCCAACGGTCGGAGAGACAATGAACTGGCCCCCTGTGTAAACAATTTGAGGACTCCTGCCCTAAGGGATCCTGGACTTCAGGTCACTATTGTCCCACCCCTGAACCCTCCCTGAACATTCTACCCCTAGTAGAGGCACCAGGGGCATTTGGTCCCCGGGGAACTTACAAGCCTTTTACTCAAATGGAACCCGAGAAAATTAAAAATGACACAGGCAGTTACTGTACTTTTGATCCCTGTTGAATCCGCCTGTAGCATCCCAATATTACAATTTAACCCTATAACACCGAGCATGATCTTTCCCTAACATTTAATCAAATGAATATAAATGTATATATATTGATAACTATGAAAGTAATGAATCAAAACGAAATTTTTTTTGCCCCAAAATTTAAAAGTGAGGCGTTATAGGGTTAAAAAGAAGGATGGTTCTTATCAGAGGGGCCAATGCCTTAGGATCATAAGTGAAGCGGTGATCCCACTGCACCCAGTAGTGCCCAAACCCTGGACCCCGCTAGGGGAAATTGTGAATGCTTTTACCCCTGTGCCGGTACTTAGAATGAACAAACACACATGCCTGATAATCCTAAGACTTTTTACTTACTTCCTGTGATACTCACCTACTTTCAAGGGACTCCCACCTCACAATCCTAGCCTTGTCTCAGTTAAACTGTTCACCATTTTGTGCGTTTGTTGGTTTTTCCAGAAGTTCTCAAGTTACCAAAGCCCCTAATCCAATTGTGCCAACTCCAGGACCACCATCTCCTGGACCACTTCAACCTTATCCATCCTAGCGCTGAATGGACAACCCCTCCCAGCAGAGCAGGAAGGGTGTGGACCCAAAGCCCGACTTCGCCCTTTTTGCCAGCAGGAAGTAGCTAGAGATGTCGTCGCCCAGTACCCCAAAGATTTGGGTCCACATCTCTTCAGGATGGAAATGTTAGGTAGCTAGCATAGGGACTGGGGTGTCCATTACACATGCTCAGATGGCCCAGTTAGCGGCCCAGGAAGGAGTGGCACACTGTGCGTGCTCAGAGGTCCAGGTTTCCGGCCAGGAAGGGCAGGTCCACCTGGGTGGGCGCTGCACCTGCATCGACCCACCTAGGCCAAGTATATTCAATTCAGCCACTAGGATCGACCAGGGTTGCCCACCACACCTCCCTAACGCTCCTAAACCTCCCTTGGATCACAAACCAGGCTTTGGCATGAATTCTTTCTCACGCAGAACCAAGGACCGAGGGATATCTGTCCCCAGAGAGATCTGACCAACCCAGGGAAGCTCTTTGGAGGCAGCAGGAGTGGACGTGAGTGGCTGGTGGATACTGTTCAGATCCATGGCTTTCTGCTTGGAAGGGTTTTTAGTCTTGGCTGACAGGATCAGAGGAGGTAGTATGTCTGGATCACATAGTATCCATGTCCACAAATGAGCTGCCCATTCCAAAGTCCTGACAGTGCCTTTGGAAAACACTGTGCTTTGGAATGTCACTCCTTGCAGAGGGCAGTGGGAGGGGCTGAGACCCAGGTATGCTGCCCCTTGCTCCCAGTTGCCGGTTTCTGGATCCTGATTATATCTCTCACAGGATCAGTTAGTGGGCTTGTTGTCTGCCTCAGGCTTTGTTCACCGAGGTCCTCCAGCTAGGTGGTGGTGTGTGTGCATGAGCAGAGGCTTCCTGCCAATCCCCCATGAGTTGAAGAGCTGCCCTGGTGTGGGCTCCGTGAAAGAGGTGCCCCAGACAGCAGGACTACACAAGAGGGTGGGCCCTGCAGGAACCGGAGGGCCATTCCCCCTGTGGAATGACCTCAGAGCCCCGCCTCTCTCACTGTCCAGCTGCCGGGGCTGTGGACCCTAAGCTTCATGCCCCACACAGGAATAGACACAGGGTGAGGCGACTGCAGCACCTGCTTTTGCTGGTCTAATCCAGCCTGAGATCATCCTAGCATCAACCCTCTGCCAGGGTCTTTTTTTTCTCTCCTTTTATAGGGGCTCATACAACAATAACCACAATACGTGCAAACATCACTGATATAAGGCACATTTGTACATTCATTGCCCTCATTATTCTCAAAATATCTTCTCTCCACCCAAGCCCCTGGCCTCAGCTCCTCATTCCCCTCGCCCCCATTCTCACTACCCCTCCTCATCAATCCTTCATCATTTACTAATTATTATTTTGTCATATCTTGCACTGTCTGATGTCCCCCTTCACCCCCTTTTCTTTTGAGGTTTTATGTAGATCCATGTCATCGGTTTCCCGGTGCCAACCTACCCTCCCTCCACCCTCCCAGCATCCCCATTCATAACACGGTTCCTAAAGGGCTCATCCACCTTGAATTCCCTGGGTTTCTAGTTCCTATCTGTCCCAGTGTACATTCTCTGGTCTAGTCAGATTTGTAAGTTATAATTGGGATCTTGATAGTGAGGGGAGAGGAAGCATTGAGGAGCTAGAGGAAAGTTGTGTTTCACCGTTGCTGTCTAGTACCCTGTGTAGGCATGTCTCTTCCCCAAGACCTTACTTAAGGGAATGTCCAGTGTACTGCAAATGGGCTTTGGCTCTGTACCCAGCATTCCCTGCTCATTCGCAATGAGATTTTTTTGTGCTGATGATGCCTGATCCCTTTGATACCTCGTGATCGCACAGGCTGGTATGCTTATTCCATGTGGGCTCTGTTGTTTCTGAGCTACATGGCCGCTTGCTTACCCTTCAGGCCTTTAAGACCTCAGACGCCCTATCTTTTGATAGCAGGGCACCATCAGCTTTCTTGACCACATTTGCTTATGCAACCGCTTAGACATCAGGGAACGTGTCGGGAAGGTGAGCATCATAGAATGTCAATGTAATAGAACAAGGTATTCTTGCAATGAGAGAGTCCTTGAGTGGAGGCCCAAAGGCCATCTGCTACCTTAATAGGAAACCTATAAAGATATGGACATAGGTGTATTTCCCCATGCTCACAGATAAATATATTTACATCTGTGCGTGCCTTTCTTTAGACCTCTATAACTGGCCCGTGCTTCCTAGGTCGCTCTGCTATTCCCTTTCATTTCCCTCTTGTGCCCACTGCCATGCTCAGTCTTCATTTGGGTTTCAGTAAATCCTCTTGGTTCCTTCACCCTTGATCACGCCCTACCAGGATTCCTACATCGCCCTCACCACGGATTTGCATCCACTTGTTGTTCCCTTGTCTCTGGGTTTCTTGACATCACTCCCTTTCCCCCCAACTCCCTCTTTCCCGTGGCCCTCCCGCGAAGCGTTGGTCCCCTTTTTCTCTCCGGCAGATTGTGCATCCTGCATCTCATTTTAGACATACAGTAGAGGTAATAACATGCACAAACACAAGACAGAGCGAAAGCAAGCACCAAAAGAAAGGAAATAGCCAAAATCCAATGACCATCAAAGAAAACACAACTCCTCAAGAAAGGAAAGCTCGTAGTTAGTTCACGGACTGTTTGTTGGCCCTTAGCAGTGTTTTCCAGTCCAGTCTGTGCAGGCACCAAGTCCTGCCCCCAAAGTCCTCCTTTAGCATTCCCTGGTGACCTTGTTGCTCCACCTCCTTACTCTTCTGCTGCACCCCCTTAGTGCTATGCCTCGGTGTGGCGGGATCCGTTCCCGCACTGTGTCTCCAGTGTTGTCCCTTCTAGGGCTATGGGTCTTTGAGGGACGTCGTGTCTCATCTTGGGCTGGCCATGTGGTCTTCTGTGTGGACTGTCTTCTCTGAGTGGGAACATCATCCCAAAGGCAGGATCCCGTAGCCCACTGAGAGACTTTCTCTCCAGCAGCTTCTAGGTAGGCTGTGCCCCATGAGGGGCCCTGAGGTGCCTGTGTAAACCTGAGTCTGCTGGAGGTAAGAATAGCAGTCCACAGATGTGTTTGTGCTTGGGGGAAACAGTGGGTGCTGTCAGAAATACTCGGAGAAAAACAATTAAGTTCTGTAAAGCCTTAATTTTGAGGGATTTTCCGTCTTTCTCGGTGTCCATCTTTTCAGGATATGCTCAGGGAGGGCTTTTTTTTTTTAAATTATGACTGATGAATCCACGGCCCCCTCCCCACTATTTTAACAGCAGTTGGTGTTGTAAGTATCACTTGGTATGGGCCAGTCCACCTAGGTTCTAAGGTGTCAGGTTGGTGCTTCTTTACCCATGTCCAGTTTCCTGGTTGCACGTTGTTGGCTGCCTGTTCCCTTTCCCTTGGTTAGGCCCAAAATGAAGGTGTCAGAGCAGATGATTTGTCTCTCACCTGTTGCACAGCCTGCAGGCACTCGATGAGGGAACGATTAGTGACTTCCATTATTTCTACTTCTTTCAATCTTGGGAGGATTTGGGGAAGGTCTGCCAAAGATAAATTCAAATGGGGTCATGCTATTCACATAGGGAGCGCATCGGACTTGAAGTAGGGCAAAAGGTAAAGTAAGGATCAACCCAGTTCTCGCCAGGTCCTAAATGCAACTTAACGAACAATTCCTTTAGGGTTCTGTTTATTTTTTCTACTTGCCCTGAAGAGCTTCCAGTTACTATTTAGAAGCATTGCTAAGACTTTAGTAATTTGAGCAATAAATGTTGGGCCATTGTTGGACCCCAAGGTGGTGGGAAGGCCAAATCTAGGGACAATTTTAGTTACTAATAATTTACACACAGTGGCAGCAGTTTCCTTCTTTGTTGGGAAGGCTTCCACCCATCCAGAACAGGTGTCTACGAACACCAGCAAATATCGGTAGCCATACTTTCTATGTTTGATATCCATAAAGTCCACCTCCCAGAATTCTCCTGGACTACTACCTCGAGCTCGTGGTTGGGGTTGCTCCTTTTCTTTCTGGAGTTGTTTACCCGAGCACAGTGCAATCAACGGTGGATGACATCTGCCACCCAGTGTCCAAGCCTGGGTATGTAAAAGTGCCTGAGAAGCAACTGAGACAGTTTAGAGAGGATCCCAAATGCATACCTTCATGTAGTCCTTGAATCAGATCTCTCCCAGAGCTTCTGGCATGAATCTTCTTCCATCAGGATGGACCAGCCACCCTGGATGCTCCCAGTCTTTTTGGCAGGCCAGCTCTTGGCTTATCTTTAGATCATTTTCTGAGTATGTAGGTTGTGGCTGTAACACTGGGGATGGCATGGTCACAGCCACTACCTTGGGGATTTGTGGTATAGTCCTGGCATTCGAGATCCACCGGTCCGGGGGACTGGTTAGGAGTGGTTCAACCATAGGTCCCCCTACCACAGCAATATCCTGTCCCAGTGTAAGCTTCCTAGCTTCTATGACTAGGATGGCCGTGGCAGCCACAGCTCGCATGCAGCTCAGCCATCCTGCAGCTACAGAGTCCAGTTTCTTTGAAAGATAGGTCACAGGTCTCTTCCATGGCCGCAAGTTCTCAGTTAGCACTTCTTTAGCTGTGCCTCTGGCCTCACATAGACAATTGGAAGGGCTTTACTATGTCTAGTAGGGCAAGAGAGGTTGCCCATATGAGCGACTTTTAAAAGGATTCAAACGCTTGTTGTTCTACTTCAGTCCATTTAAGTTCTTTTTCCTTTCCCCAGTACTTGCATATAGGGGTTTCGTTGTTTTTGCAAATCCCAAATTCCACAATGGACAGTACCCCACAGCTCCTAGAAACTCTTGCAACTGCCTCTTAGTCTCAGGGACTGGATTTTGAGGATCGCCTCAATGCAGCTGGGGGACAAGGTCCGTTTTCCCTCCTCCAGTTGGTAGCCTAGGTATACAGCTTTATGGACACACAGTTGAGCCTTTCTTGCAGATACCCTGTACCCCAATGGGCCAAGGACTGTTATCAGGTCCTTGGTAGCCGGTTGGCATTCCTCCAGGGTTTCAGAGGCCAGGAGGAGGTCATCTGCATACTGGAGCAAGGTGGTTTGGGGGTGTTCCTCCTTGTGTCCCTGTAAGTCTTCACTGGGTTGATGTGCAGGGGACATGGGTATGGAGAACAAAGCATCCTTTAAGTCCAAAACAGTATAACAAATTCAGTTTGACGGGATAGTACTCAGGAGGGTCTCAGGGTTTGGCACGTGGGGTGGCCAGTTTCTATCCTCTCATTTGCCTCTCTGAGATCCTGCACCGGTTGGAAGTCCTCAGTTCCCGGCTTCTGCATTGGCAGCAAGGGAGCATTCCATGTGGACTTGCAGAGGACCCAAATGCCTGTCCTCCTTAGTCTGCAAATGGGAACAGAAATACCCACTTTTGCTATCCAGGGAGTAGGGTTAGCTTGACACACCAGTGTAGCTGAGCTCAGAAGTTGTACGACCCCAGGCACCTGAAGTTAAGAAAGATCTGGCAGGTTGTTCTCTGCCCAAACAAAAGGAATATCTTTTAGTGATTTATCAAGAAGTTCCTTTGAGGAGGTCTCTTCTGCTCCTTGATAAAACACATATCACTCTGACATTGGAGTGGTGAGCAAAACTTTTGGCTTTTCAAGTTCAAGGGTTAAGGTGGTTGTAGCAGATGAGAAAGTAATTATGGCTGCCATTTTTCATAATAAGTCACGATCAATTAGGGGAAAGGGGCATTGAGGCATTACCAGGGTGAGCGTGTAACTGTCTCTTGTGCTAAATCTGTTATTCTGGCCGTTGTCCATGGGTGTGCTTGGGTCTGCCCTGGGGCCCCTGTAATGAAAGCCTTTCCTTTTGACAAGGCACCTGTAGTCTTTTCTGAAACCAAGAAGGTGACCCCTTTGTCCACCTAGAAATTTACTGGCTGGCTCCCTACATGGAGAGTGAGCATGGGCTCTTTGGGGTCAAGTGAAACAGAGCCTGGACACCTTTATTCAGCTTTGAGCATTATTGTCTGTAGCTTCGATTTTTCTAGGCGAGGACTAGGCCCGTTCTCTCTAGTGGTGGCTCGTCCACCTCTCCTGGGCTTTTCAAGGCACTGATTTTTCCAATGTCACTGTTTTGTATAGTAGGTACATGGATACTTCCTCAGGACTAGGCGAGTGAGAAGCGGGGTATTAGGGTTAGCCATTCTTAGTTGAACCAAAACTGCTCTGGTCGTTCTCGCAAGCCTTCTGAACACCCATTTCCTTCATGACATTCCCTTGGGCGACGTCTGCACAGCCTACCTCCCCAATATCAGCTAGTTCATTTACACTTCCTAGCTACTTTATTTTCTTTTCATGGTGGCTTCTGTCAGCCCCAAATGGCTTCACTCTTGTCAAAGCTGTTTCAGCTTTTCCCAGAGATCCTACACAGTCGCCATTGTAGCCGAGAGGTAACAAGATCTGTGATCATGGCCAAGATGGCACCCACCAGTCCACATGTGGAAGGGTGCTGCCTAGGGAGCTGGGTGAAGAGGCCTGGGAGTTAGCCCTGCCTGGTCCCGGGAGCCCAAAGTTTCCCTTTTCCCCTCCATTCCCTTTGCCTTTCTCCTGGTTTTTCAAACAAGCTGCTCTAGCCCTATAACGCCAAGCACAAAATTGTCATAATTCTTAATGAAAACGTATCTGGTACCCAAATTATAAATGTGACAATTTGGTCACATTTCAAAAACACTGAAAATTTTATGCTTTTAAAATATATTTTGAATGTCATATATATTGATAACTATGAAAGTAAATAATAAAAACCAAAAAATATATTTCCAAAATTTAAAACTTGAGGCGTTATAGGGCTAAGTGTTCTTCCAGATTTGGTTTGTTCCTTCTTACAAGCTGCTTTTCCGTGGCCCAGGCTTAGGCCAATGGCGTTCGGAAGCCTAGGCGGAGTCACTGTTATTTAGGCTTTCAGCGATGCTGCTTCAGGCACTTTTGGGGACAGCTCTTACTTAATACACAGCTCCTCTGCCATGATGTTCCAGCCAGAAATTCCAATTTCCCTTAAGGTTCCCTGAGCTGCCACGTGTCCCTTCCCTTGAGAGATTTGAGCATCAGCCCCGCCAGCAGGCGTCTTGGAGGGCCTTGGGGCCATCCCAAGCAGTGGTCCTCCTAGCCTGTTGTCCAGAAAAATGGTTGGACCTAAAGGTCGCCCTCGGCGACTAGTCCTTGACCCCTTCCCTCGGGCTGAGGCATGAGATTCAGGGCAACCCAGGGGTGTGCTCTCAAGTGGGGGTTATTGACCTGGAGGCAGCAAGCTGTCAATCGCCTCCTTGTTTTGTGCTTTCTAGATGGGACTTAGCAGCTTGATGCTCAGGAATTGCCCCCTTGCATGAATCGTGTCCAATTGGGATAGAGTTGATACAGAGAGGCTGGGCAAACAAAAGCTGATAGATTCACTTTGCAACTCTATTTGGCCACAGTATCGTTTTGAGAAAGGAGAATGGTGGGCAGAGAAGGGTACGCTTTCCCTTCCAACCGTGATTCACTGGGAACAGTTCGGTAGAGTGCCGGGAAAGTGGGCGGAGATGCCAGAACTTAGAGCATTTCTCCTCTCAAGGAGCAGTAGGAGACCTTCATCCCCAGTGCACCCAGGAACCCCTAAGGCTGGCGTCCTCAAACTGTGGTCCATGGGGCACATGTGGCGCGATGCCATTTATCCCACCCTCGGGGTGTTTTTGCTGCCACTGCCTGTCCTGCTTAGCAGCCGACTCGTGCAGTGTGCATAGGAATTTGTCCATAGGTTTTTTGAAAACCATAGTCTGGCCCTCCAACGGTCGGAGAGACAATGAACTGGCCCCCTGTGTAAACAATTTGAGGACTCCTGCCCTAAGGGATCCTGGACTTCAGGTCACTATTGTCCCACCCCTGAACCCTCCCTGAACATTCTACCCCTAGTAGAGGCACCAGGGGCATTTGGTCCCCGGGGAACTTACAAGCCTTTTACTCAAATGGAACCCGAGAAAATTAAAAATGACACAGGCAGTTACTGTACTTTTGATCCCTGTTGAATCCGCCTGTAGCATCCCAATATTACAATTTAACCCTATAACACCGAGCATGACCTTTCCCTAACATTTAATCAAATGAATATAAATGTATATATATTGATAACTATGAAAGTAATGAATCAAAACGAAATTTTTTTTGCCCCAAAATTTAAAAGTGAGGCGTTATAGGGTTAAAAAGAAGGATGGTTCTTATCAGAGGGGCCAATGCCTTAGGATCATAAGTGAAGCGGTGATCCCACTGCACCCAGTAGTGCCCAAACCCTGGACCCCGCTAGGGGAAATTGTGAATGCTTTTACCCCTGTGCCGGTACTTAGAATGAACAAACACACACGCCTGATAATCCTAAGACTTTTTACTTACTTCCTGTGATACTCACCTACTTTCAAGGGACTCCCACCTCACAATCCTAGCCTTGTCTCAGTTAAACTGTTCACCATTTTGTGCGTTTGTTGGTTTTTCCAGAAGTTCTCAAGTTACCAAAGCCCCTAATCCAATTGTGCCAACTCCAGGACCACCATCTCCTGGACCACTTCAACCTTATCCATCCTAGCGCTGAATGGACAACCCCTCCCAGCAGAGCAGGAAGGGTGTGGACCCAAAGCCCGACTTCGCCCTTTTTGCCAGCAGGAAGTAGCTAGAGATGTCGTCGCCCAGTACCCCAAAGATTTGGGTCCACATCTCTTCAGGATGGAAATGTTAGGTAGCTAGCATAGGGACTGGGGTGTCCATTACACATGCTCAGATGGCCCAGTTAGCGGCCCAGGAAGGAGTGGCACACTGTGCGTGCTCAGAGGTCCAGGTTTCCGGCCAGGAAGGGCAGGTCCACCTGGGTGGGCGCTGCACCTGCATCGACCCACCTAGGCCAAGTATATTCAATTCAGCCACTAGGATCGACCAGGGTTGCCCACCACACCTCCCTAACGCTCCTAAACCTCCCTTGGATCACAAACCAGGCTTTGGCATGAATTCTTTCTCACGCAGAACCAAGGACCGAGGGATATCTGTCCCCAGAGAGATCTGACCAACCCAGGGAAGCTCTTTGGAGGCAGCAGGAGTGGACGTGAGTGGCTGGTGGATACTGTTCAGATCCATGGCTTTCTGCTTGGAAGGGTTTTTAGTCTTGGCTGACAGGATCAGAGGAGGTAGTATGTCTGGATCACATAGTATCCATGTCCACAAATGAGCTGCCCATTCCAAAGTCCTGACAGTGCCTTTGGAAAACACTGTGCTTTGGAATGTCACTCCTTGCAGAGGGCAGTGGGAGGGGCTGAGACCCAGGTATGCTGCCCCTTGCTCCCAGTTGCCGGTTTCTGGATCCTGATTATATCTCTCACAGGATCAGTTAGTGGGCTTGTTGTCTGCCTCAGGCTTTGTTCACCGAGGTCCTCCAGCTAGGTGGTGGTGTGTGTGCATGAGCAGAGGCTTCCTGCCAATCCCCCATGAGTTGAAGAGCTGCCCTGGTGTGGGCTCCGTGAAAGAGGTGCCCCAGACAGCAGGACTACACAAGAGGGTGGGCCCTGCAGGAACCGGAGGGCCATTCCCCCTGTGGAATGACCTCAGAGCCCCGCCTCTCTCACTGTCCAGCTGCCGGGGCTGTGGACCCTAAGCTTCATGCCCCACACAGGAATAGACACAGGGTGAGGCGACTGCAGCACCTGCTTTTGCTGGTCTAATCCAGCCTGAGATCATCCTAGCATCAACCCTCTGCCAGGGTCTTTTTTTTCTCTCCTTTTATAGGGGCTCATACAACAATAACCACAATACGTGCAAACATCACTGATATAAGGCACATTTGTACATTCATTGCCCTCATTATTCTCAAAATATCTTCTCTCCACCCAAGCCCCTGGCCTCAGCTCCTCATTCCCCTCGCCCCTATTCTCACTACCCCTCCTCATCAATCCTTCATCATTTACTAATTATTATTTTGTCATATCTTGCACTGTCTGATGTCCCCCTTCACCCCCTTTTCTTTTGAGGTTTTATGTAGATCCATGTCATCGGTTTCCCGGTGCCAACCTACCCTCCCTCCACCCTCCCAGCATCCCCATTCATAACACGGTTCCTAAAGGGCTCATCCACCTTGAATTCCCTGGGTTTCTAGTTCCTATCTGTCCCAGTGTACATTCTCTGGTCTAGTCAGATTTGTAAGTTATAATTAGGATCTTGATAGTGAGGGGAGAGGAAGCATTGAGGAGCTAGAGGAAAGTTGTGTTTCACCGTTGCTGTCTAGTACCCTGTGTAGGCATGTCTCTTCCCCAAGACCTTACTTAAGGGAATGTCCAGTGTACTGCAAATGGGCTTTGGCTCTGTACCCAGCATTCCCTGCTCATTCGCAATGAGATTTTTTTGTGCTGATGATGCCTGATCCCTTTGATACCTCGTGATCGCACAGGCTGGTATGCTTATTCCATGTGGGCTCTGTTGTTTCTGAGCTACATGGCCGCTTGCTTACCCTTCAGGCCTTTAAGACCTCAGACGCCCTATCTTTTGATAGCAGGGCACCATCAGCTTTCTTGACCACATTTGCTTATGCAACCGCTTAGACATCAGGGAACGTGTCGGGAAGGTGAGCATCATAGAATGTCAATGTAATAGAACAAGGTATTCTTGCAATGAGAGAGTCCTTGAGTGGAGGCCCAAAGGCCATCTGCTACCTTAATAGGAAACCTATAAAGATATGGACATAGGTGTATTTCCCCATGCTCACAGATAAATATATTTACATCTGTGCGTGCCTTTCTTTAGACCTCTATAACTGGCCCGTGCTTCCTAGGTCGCTCTGCTATTCCCTTTCATTTCCCTCTTGTGCCCACTGCCATGCTCAGTCTTCATTTGGGTTTCAGTAAATCCTCTTGGTTCCTTCACCCTTGATCACGCCCTACCAGGATTCCTACATCGCCCTCACCACGGATTTGCATCCACTTGTTGTTCCCTTGTCTCTGGGTTTCTTGACATCACTCCCTTTCCCCCCAACTCCCTCTTTCCCGTGGCCCTCCCGCGAAGCGTTGGTCCCCTTTTTCTCTCCGGCAGATTGTGCATCCTGCATCTCATTTTAGACATACAGTAGAGGTAATAACATGCACAAACACAAGACAGAGCGAAAGCAAGCACCAAAAGAAAGGAAATAGCCAAAATCCAATGACCATCAAAGAAAACACAACTCCTCAAGAAAGGAAAGCTCGTAGTTAGTTCACGGACTGTTTGTTGGCCCTTAGCAGTGTTTTCCAGTCCAGTCTGTGCAGGCACCAAGTCCTGCCCCCAAAGTCCTCCTTTAGCATTCCCTGGTGACCTTGTTGCTCCACCTCCTTACTCTTCTGCTGCACCCCCTTAGTGCTATGCCTCGGTGTGGCGGGATCCGTTCCCGCACTGTGTCTCCAGTGTTGTCCCTTCTAGGGCTATGGGTCTTTGAGGGACGTCGTGTCTCATCTTGGGCTGGCCATGTGGTCTTCTGTGTGGACTGTCTTCTCTGAGTGGGAACATCATCCCAAAGGCAGGATCCCGTAGCCCACTGAGAGACTTTCTCTCCAGCAGCTTCTAGGTAGGCTGTGCCCCATGAGGGGCCCTGAGGTGCCTGTGTAAACCTGAGTCTGCTGGAGGTAAGAATAGCAGTCCACAGATGTGTTTGTGCTTGGGGGAAACAGTGGGTGCTGTCAGAAATACTCGGAGAAAAACAATTAAGTTCTGTAAAGCCTTAATTTTGAGGGATTTTCCGTCTTTCTCGGTGTCCATCTTTTCAGGATATGCTCAGGGAGGGCTTTTTTTTTTTAAATTATGACTGATGAATCCACGGCCCCCTCCCCACTATTTTAACAGCAGTTGGTGTTGTAAGTATCACTTGGTATGGGCCAGTCCACCTAGGTTCTAAGGTGTCAGGTTGGTGCTTCTTTACCCATGTCCAGTTTCCTGGTTGCACGTTGTTGGCTGCCTGTTCCCTTTCCCTTGGTTAGGCCCAAAATGAAGGTGTCAGAGCAGATGATTTGTCTCTCACCTGTTGCACAGCCTGCAGGCACTCGATGAGGGAACGATTAGTGACTTCCATTATTTCTACTTCTTTCAATCTTGGGAGGATTTGGGGAAGGTCTGCCAAAGATAAATTCAAATGGGGTCATGCTATTCACATAGGGAGCGCATCGGACTTGAAGTAGGGCAAAAGGTAAAGTAAGGATCAACCCAGTTCTCGCCAGGTCCTAAATGCAACTTAACGAACAATTCCTTTAGGGTTCTGTTTATTTTTTCTACTTGCCCTGAAGAGCTTCCAGTTACTATTTAGAAGCATTGCTAAGACTTTAGTAATTTGAGCAATAAATGTTGGGCCATTGTTGGACCCCAAGGTGGTGGGAAGGCCAAATCTAGGGACAATTTTAGTTACTAATAATTTACACACAGTGGCAGCAGTTTCCTTCTTTGTTGGGAAGGCTTCCACCCATCCAGAACAGGTGTCTACGAACACCAGCAAATATCGGTAGCCATACTTTCTATGTTTGATATCCATAAAGTCCACCTCCCAGAATTCTCCTGGACTACTACCTCGAGCTCGTGGTTGGGGTTGCTCCTTTTCTTTCTGGAGTTGTTTACCCGAGCACAGTGCAATCAACGGTGGATGACATCTGCCACCCAGTGTCCAAGCCTGGGTATGTAAAAGTGCCTGAGAAGCAACTGAGACAGTTTAGAGAGGATCCCAAATGCATACCTTCATGTAGTCCTTGAATCAGATCTCTCCCAGAGCTTCTGGCATGAATCTTCTTCCATCAGGATGGACCAGCCACCCTGGATGCTCCCAGTCTTTTTGGCAGGCCAGCTCTTGGCTTATCTTTAGATCATTTTCTGAGTATGTAGGTTGTGGCTGTAACACTGGGGATGGCATGGTCACAGCCACTACCTTGGGGATTTGTGGTATAGTCCTGGCATTCGAGATCCACCGGTCCGGGGGACTGGTTAGGAGTGGTTCAACCATAGGTCCCCCTACCACAGCAATATCCTGTCCCAGTGTAAGCTTCCTAGCTTCTATGACTAGGATGGCCGTGGCAGCCACAGCTCGCATGCAGCTCAGCCATCCTGCAGCTACAGAGTCCAGTTTCTTTGAAAGATAGGTCACAGGTCTCTTCCATGGCCGCAAGTTCTCAGTTAGCACTTCTTTAGCTGTGCCTCTGGCCTCACATAGACAATTGGAAGGGCTTTACTATGTCTAGTAGGGCAAGAGAGGTTGCCCATATGAGCGACTTTTAAAAGGATTCAAACGCTTGTTGTTCTACTTCAGTCCATTTAAGTTCTTTTTCCTTTCCCCAGTACTTGCATATAGGGGTTTCGTTGTTTTTGCAAATCCCAAATTCCACAAAGGACAGTACCCCACAGCTCCTAGAAACTCTTGCAACTGCCTCTTAGTCTCAGGGACTGGATTTTGAGGATCGCCTCAATGCAGCTGGGGGACAAGGTCCGTTTTCCCTCCTCCAGTTGGTAGCCTAGGTATACAGCTTTATGGACACACAGTTGAGCCTTTCTTGCAGATACCCTGTACCCCAATGGGCCAAGGACTGTTATCAGGTCCTTGGTAGCCGGTTGGCATTCCTCCAGGGTTTCAGAGGCCAGGAGGAGGTCATCTGCATACTGGAGCAAGGTGGTTTGGGGGTGTTCCTCCTTGTGTCCCTGTAAGTCTTCACTGGGTTGATGTGCAGGGGACATGGGTATGGAGAACAAAGCATCCTTTAAGTCCAAAACAGTATAACAAATTCAGTTTGACGGGATAGTACTCAGGAGGGTCTCAGGGTTTGGCACGTGGGGTGGCCAGTTTCTATCCTCTCATTTGCCTCTCTGAGATCCTGCACCGGTTGGAAGTCCTCAGTTCCCGGCTTCTGCATTGGCAGCAAGGGAGCATTCCATGTGGACTTGCAGAGGACCCAAATGCCTGTCCTCCTTAGTCTGCAAATGGGAACAGAAATACCCACTTTTGCTATCCAGGGAGTAGGGTTAGCTTGACACACCAGTGTAGCTGAGCTCAGAAGTTGTACGACCCCAGGCACCTGAAGTTAAGAAAGATCTGGCAGGTTGTTCTCTGCCCAAACAAAAGGAATATCTTTTAGTGATTTATCAAGAAGTTCCTTTGAGGAGGTCTCTTCTGCTCCTTGATAAAACACATATCACTCTGACATTGGAGTGGTGAGCAAAACTTTTGGCTTTTCAAGTTCAAGGGTTAAGGTGGTTGTAGCAGATGAGAAAGTAATTATGGCTGCCATTTTTCATAATAAGTCACGATCAATTAGGGGAAAGGGGCATTGAGGCATTACCAGGGTGAGCGTGTAACTGTCTCTTGTGCTAAATCTGTTATTCTGGCCGTTGTCCATGGGTGTGCTTGGGTCTGCCCTGGGGCCCCTGTAATGAAAGCCTTTCCTTTTGACAAGGCACCTGTAGTCTTTTCTGAAACCAAGAAGGTGACCCCTTTGTCCACCTAGAAATTTACTGGCTGGCTCCCTACATGGAGAGTGAGCATGGGCTCTTTGGGGTCAAGTGAAACAGAGCCTGGACACCTTTATTCAGCTTTGAGCATTATTGTCTGTAGCTTCGATTTTTCTAGGCGAGGACTAGGCCCGTTCTCTCTAGTGGTGGCTCGTCCACCTCTCCTGGGCTTTTCAAGGCACTGATTTTTCCAATGTCACTGTTTTGTATAGTAGGTACATGGATACTTCCTCAGGACTAGGCGAGTGAGAAGCGGGGTATTAGGGTTAGCCATTCTTAGTTGAACCAAAACTGCTCTGGTCGTTCTCGCAAGCCTTCTGAACACCCATTTCCTTCATGACATTCCCTTGGGCGACGTCTGCACAGCCTACCTCCCCAATATCAGCTAGTTCATTTACACTTCCTAGCTACTTTATTTTCTTTTCATGGTGGCTTCTGTCAGCCCCAAATGGCTTCACTCTTGTCAAAGCTGTTTCAGCTTTTCCCAGAGATCCTACACAGTCGCCATTGTAGCCGAGAGGTAACAAGATCTGTGATCATGGCCAAGATGGCACCCACCAGTCCACATGTGGAAGGGTGCTGCCTAGGGAGCTGGGTGAAGAGGCCTGGGAGTTAGCCCTGCCTGGTCCCGGGAGCCCAAAGTTTCCCTTTTCCCCTCCATTCCCTTTGCCTTTCTCCTGGTTTTTCAAACAAGCTGCTCTAGCCCTATAACGCCAAGCACAAAATTGTCATAATTCTTAATGAAAACGTATCTGGTACCCAAATTATAAATGTGACAATTTGGTCACATTTCAAAAACACTGAAAATTTTATGCTTTTAAAATATATTTTGAATGTCATATATATTGATAACTATGAAAGTAAATAATAAAAACCAAAAAATATATTTCCAAAATTTAAAACTTGAGGCGTTATAGGGCTAAGTGTTCTTCCAGATTTGGTTTGTTCCTTCTTACAAGCTGCTTTTCCGTGGCCCAGGCTTAGGCCAATGGCGTTCGGAAGCCTAGGCGGAGTCACTGTTATTTAGGCTTTCAGCGATGCTGCTTCAGGCACTTTTGGGGACAGCTCTTACTTAATACACAGCTCCTCTGCCATGATGTTCCAGCCAGAAATTCCAATTTCCCTTAAGGTTCCCTGAGCTGCCACGTGTCCCTTCCCTTGAGAGATTTGAGCATCAGCCCCGCCAGCAGGCGTCTTGGAGGGCCTTGGGGCCATCCCAAGCAGTGGTCCTCCTAGCCTGTTGTCCAGAAAAATGGTTGGACCTAAAGGTCGCCCTCGGCGACTAGTCCTTGACCCCTTCCCTCGGGCTGAGGCATGAGATTCAGGGCAACCCAGGGGTGTGCTCTCAAGTGGGGGTTATTGACCTGGAGGCAGCAAGCTGTCAATCGCCTCCTTGTTTTGTGCTTTCTAGATGGGACTTAGCAGCTTGATGCTCAGGAATTGCCCCCTTGCATGAATCGTGTCCAATTGGGATAGAGTTGATACAGAGAGGCTGGGCAAACAAAAGCTGATAGATTCACTTTGCAACTCTATTTGGCCACAGTATCGTTTTGAGAAAGGAGAATGGTGGGCAGAGAAGGGTACGCTTTCCCTTCCAACCGTGATTCACTGGGAACAGTTCGGTAGAGTGCCGGGAAAGTGGGCGGAGATGCCAGAACTTAGAGCATTTCTCCTCTCAAGGAGCAGTAGGAGACCTTCATCCCCAGTGCACCCAGGAACCCCTAAGGCTGGCGTCCTCAAACTGTGGTCCATGGGGCACATGTGGCGCGATGCCATTTATCCCACCCTCGGGGTGTTTTTGCTGCCACTGCCTGTCCTGCTTAGCAGCCGACTCGTGCAGTGTGCATAGGAATTTGTCCATAGGTTTTTTGAAAACCATAGTCTGGCCCTCCAACGGTCGGAGAGACAATGAACTGGCCCCCTGTGTAAACAATTTGAGGACTCCTGCCCTAAGGGATCCTGGACTTCAGGTCACTATTGTCCCACCCCTGAACCCTCCCTGAACATTCTACCCCTAGTAGAGGCACCAGGGGCATTTGGTCCCCGGGGAACTTACAAGCCTTTTACTCAAATGGAACCCGAGAAAATTAAAAATGACACAGGCAGTTACTGTACTTTTGATCCCTGTTGAATCCGCCTGTAGCATCCCAATATTACAATTTAACCCTATAACACCGAGCATGACCTTTCCCTAACATTTAATCAAATGAATATAAATGTATATATATTGATAACTATGAAAGTAATGAATCAAAACGAAATTTTTTTTGCCCCAAAATTTAAAAGTGAGGCGTTATAGGGTTAAAAAGAAGGATGGTTCTTATCAGAGGGGCCAATGCCTTAGGATCATAAGTGAAGCGGTGATCCCACTGCACCCAGTAGTGCCCAAACCCTGGACCCCGCTAGGGGAAATTGTGAATGCTTTTACCCCTGTGCCGGTACTTAGAATGAACAAACACACACGCCTGATAATCCTAAGACTTTTTACTTACTTCCTGTGATACTCACCTACTTTCAAGGGACTCCCACCTCACAATCCTAGCCTTGTCTCAGTTAAACTGTTCACCATTTTGTGCGTTTGTTGGTTTTTCCAGAAGTTCTCAAGTTACCAAAGCCCCTAATCCAATTGTGCCAACTCCAGGACCACCATCTCCTGGACCACTTCAACCTTATCCATCCTAGCGCTGAATGGACAACCCCTCCCAGCAGAGCAGGAAGGGTGTGGACCCAAAGCCCGACTTCGCCCTTTTTGCCAGCAGGAAGTAGCTAGAGATGTCGTCGCCCAGTACCCCAAAGATTTGGGTCCACATCTCTTCAGGATGGAAATGTTAGGTAGCTAGCATAGGGACTGGGGTGTCCATTACACATGCTCAGATGGCCCAGTTAGCGGCCCAGGAAGGAGTGGCACACTGTGCGTGCTCAGAGGTCCAGGTTTCCGGCCAGGAAGGGCAGGTCCACCTGGGTGGGCGCTGCACCTGCATCGACCCACCTAGGCCAAGTATATTCAATTCAGCCACTAGGATCGACCAGGGTTGCCCACCACACCTCCCTAACGCTCCTAAACCTCCCTTGGATCACAAACCAGGCTTTGGCATGAATTCTTTCTCACGCAGAACCAAGGACCGAGGGATATCTGTCCCCAGAGAGATCTGACCAACCCAGGGAAGCTCTTTGGAGGCAGCAGGAGTGGACGTGAGTGGCTGGTGGATACTGTTCAGATCCATGGCTTTCTGCTTGGAAGGGTTTTTAGTCTTGGCTGACAGGATCAGAGGAGGTAGTATGTCTGGATCACATAGTATCCATGTCCACAAATGAGCTGCCCATTCCAAAGTCCTGACAGTGCCTTTGGAAAACACTGTGCTTTGGAATGTCACTCCTTGCAGAGGGCAGTGGGAGGGGCTGAGACCCAGGTATGCTGCCCCTTGCTCCCAGTTGCCGGTTTCTGGATCCTGATTATATCTCTCACAGGATCAGTTAGTGGGCTTGTTGTCTGCCTCAGGCTTTGTTCACCGAGGTCCTCCAGCTAGGTGGTGGTGTGTGTGCATGAGCAGAGGCTTCCTGCCAATCCCCCATGAGTTGAAGAGCTGCCCTGGTGTGGGCTCCGTGAAAGAGGTGCCCCAGACAGCAGGACTACACAAGAGGGTGGGCCCTGCAGGAACCGGAGGGCCATTCCCCCTGTGGAATGACCTCAGAGCCCCGCCTCTCTCACTGTCCAGCTGCCGGGGCTGTGGACCCTAAGCTTCATGCCCCACACAGGAATAGACACAGGGTGAGGCGACTGCAGCACCTGCTTTTGCTGGTCTAATCCAGCCTGAGATCATCCTAGCATCAACCCTCTGCCAGGGTCTTTTTTTTCTCTCCTTTTATAGGGGCTCATACAACAATAACCACAATACGTGCAAACATCACTGATATAAGGCACATTTGTACATTCATTGCCCTCATTATTCTCAAAATATCTTCTCTCCACCCAAGCCCCTGGCCTCAGCTCCTCATTCCCCTCGCCCCCATTCTCACTACCCCTCCTCATCAATCCTTCATCATTTACTAATTATTATTTTGTCATATCTTGCACTGTCTGATGTCCCCCTTCACCCCCTTTTCTTTTGAGGTTTTATGTAGATCCATGTCATCGGTTTCCCGGTGCCAACCTACCCTCCCTCCACCCTCCCAGCATCCCCATTCATAACACGGTTCCTAAAGGGCTCATCCACCTTGAATTCCCTGGGTTTCTAGTTCCTATCTGTCCCAGTGTACATTCTCTGGTCTAGTCAGATTTGTAAGTTATAATTGGGATCTTGATAGTGAGGGGAGAGGAAGCATTGAGGAGCTAGAGGAAAGTTGTGTTTCACCGTTGCTGTCTAGTACCCTGTGTAGGCATGTCTCTTCCCCAAGACCTTACTTAAGGGAATGTCCAGTGTACTGCAAATGGGCTTTGGCTCTGTACCCAGCATTCCCTGCTCATTCGCAATGAGATTTTTTTGTGCTGATGATGCCTGATCCCTTTGATACCTCGTGATCGCACAGGCTGGTATGCTTATTCCATGTGGGCTCTGTTGTTTCTGAGCTACATGGCCGCTTGCTTACCCTTCAGGCCTTTAAGACCTCAGACGCCCTATCTTTTGATAGCAGGGCACCATCAGCTTTCTTGACCACATTTGCTTATGCAACCGCTTAGACATCAGGGAACGTGTCGGGAAGGTGAGCATCATAGAATGTCAATGTAATAGAACAAGGTATTCTTGCAATGAGAGAGTCCTTGAGTGGAGGCCCAAAGGCCATCTGCTACCTTAATAGGAAACCTATAAAGATATGGACATAGGTGTATTTCCCCATGCTCACAGATAAATATATTTACATCTGTGCGTGCCTTTCTTTAGACCTCTATAACTGGCCCGTGCTTCCTAGGTCGCTCTGCTATTCCCTTTCATTTCCCTCTTGTGCCCACTGCCATGCTCAGTCTTCATTTGGGTTTCAGTAAATCCTCTTGGTTCCTTCACCCTTGATCACGCCCTACCAGGATTCCTACATCGCCCTCACCACGGATTTGCATCCACTTGTTGTTCCCTTGTCTCTGGGTTTCTTGACATCACTCCCTTTCCCCCCAACTCCCTCTTTCCCGTGGCCCTCCCGCGAAGCGTTGGTCCCCTTTTTCTCTCCGGCAGATTGTGCATCCTGCATCTCATTTTAGACATACAGTAGAGGTAATAACATGCACAAACACAAGACAGAGCGAAAGCAAGCACCAAAAGAAAGGAAATAGCCAAAATCCAATGACCATCGAAGAAAACACAACTCCTCAAGAAAGGAAAGCTCGTAGTTAGTTCACGGACTGTTTGTTGGCCCTTAGCAGTGTTTTCCAGTCCAGTCTGTGCAGGCACCAAGTCCTGCCCCCAAAGTCCTCCTTTAGCATTCCCTGGTGACCTTGTTGCTCCACCTCCTTACTCTTCTGCTGCACCCCCTTAGTGCTATGCCTCGGTGTGGCGGGATCCGTTCCCGCACTGTGTCTCCAGTGTTGTCCCTTCTAGGGCTATGGGTCTTTGAGGGACGTCGTGTCTCATCTTGGGCTGGCCATGTGGTCTTCTGTGTGGACTGTCTTCTCTGAGTGGGAACATCATCCTCAAGGCCTGGTGGGCCAGGATGTGCTCCATTCTCCCCTCCTCCCCCTTCGTCTGCTCCGTATTCTCCATCAGATATGTCCCTCTCCCAGAGCTGCAGATATAGTGCCATCCTATGAAAAAACATATTTGGGTGTGGGACATGGGCATGGGTGGGGGGAGGATCTGCTCAGATCTTTCGAGGGTCCAGGAGAGGGTGACTGCTCAGCTGGGCACAGGCATATGGGGCTCTGAGCTCTGGCTCCAGACACTGGTTGGGAATGTGGCTTTGTTGTTAACCAGTTGTGTTCCAGTTGGTCAGTACCTGTGTCTTTTTGAGTGAGTTTTCTCATCTGGAAATTAAGGTATTCCAGGGTCTAGTGTCCCATGTCACTAAGTGATCAAGAGGGGTTAACCCGAACCTGATTCAAACCATGTGGACATGTCAGGCGCATTCTAGATATGGGGTGGCGATTCAGAGTCCAGGACAATGATAATGTCCAAGAGGTGATATAGGTGGCTTCGTATTGATATGGGAAGCCCACTGTGGAGGTTTTGTCCTTCCGCTGATGGCCACTTCAACTCCTGCTAAAAGAGTTTCACTGGCTCAACAGCCGAACCGTGAGCCAGTGCCATGAAAACCATGTGGCTAACTGGGACATAGGGCAGAGAGACATTTTTTACCTTGATGGCTTGGGAAGCCCCCCAATCTCCATGCAAACCTTCTGGTGTGAGTACTTTGGAAGCAATCATAGGCTGACAGTAATTCCGATCTTTCCTTTGACAATGTGTCCATTCTCTTTTTTGAACCTGAGAAGATGGCCCCTGTGTCCTCCAAGACATTTCCTGGCTGGCTCCCAACTTGGACAGTTAGCACGGGATCCTGGGGGCCAGTGAAACAGAGCCCTGAGACATTCCTTCAGCTTCCTCAAGCGTTATTGTCGCTCACTTGGGTTTTTCTAGGCGAGGACGAGGCCCGTCCTCTCTAGTGGAGGTTTGTCCGTCTCTCCTGGAGTTTTCAATGCAATGTTTTTTCCAATGTCTGTCTCTTCTGTAGTAGGCACCTGGATCCTTCCTTCCTCAGGGCTTGGCGGTGCCACAGGTCAGTCTCTCCGTGAGTGGGCCATGATCTCTTTTTCTGGGTCTCTGTTGTGTCTCATGGCAATTCCTAGTATTTTAGCTATTTCTTTGTCTCTGTCGTGGTAGGGTCATCTGTGTTGTGATACACCCAATAAGACACTTCTACCAAATCACGAAGATTGTTCCCTTCAAATGCTTCCCATTTCTTTTTCATGTCTGAGGCAGGCTGAGTAATAAAGGCAATACTTATTTCCCTCTTGTTCTCAGGGGCCTCTGGGTCCTTTGGGGTACAAAGAACGCAGGCTTCCATCAGCCACTCTAAAAAGGCAGGCAGGCAGACATTCGCTTGTAGGTGCCTGAAAATTCTCACTGACCTTAGATAAATGCATAGTTTTCCTAGTTGTCCTGCGGAGGCCCTGCAAGAGAGACTGGTGATACCTGGCTAAGCCCTCGGGGCCTTAATGGGAGTTTGGGTCCCACATTATTCGTGGAGTGGTAAAAAGAGTTTCTCTCCACTGGGGAGTGCCCGCTGGCTGACCATCAGTTCTATTGACTGCTTTCTGGGCCTCTCTCTGGAAGGACTCGCATTCCTCTGCTGTGAACAGCACCTGCAGAAGTGGCTGGCACTTGTCTGAGGTGGGCTGATGCATGTGGAAAAGCTAGTCTAGCAAAGAAATCAGACCTTGTGGTTTCTCAGACAGGGGGTTTTGTTTATTCCAATTATGCAATCCTGGGGGAAAAAATGGGACATAGACCCAAAGAGGGACTCTTGGGTTTTCCCCAGGTGTTTGGGCTGCTTGGCGTAAGCAGAGAATGCTGCTGACCAGTGATCCTTCTTGGGGGATGGAGAGGATATGCCAACCTAGTGCACGTGTTGCGGGGTGACTTTAAAAGAAGTGGTATTTCTCTTCCTTATGCCCCCATGAACTGATAGGCAGGCAGCGGTCACAATGGGTCTTAAGCCAGCTCTCCCGCTCTTGAGTTGTCCTGCAAAGTGGGATAAAGAGGACAGGGATGGGGAGGGGAGGGGAGGGACGGCCTCCACTTTGGTGGCTTTAGGAATTTGGACCGGTTGTCTTTCCTGGTCATGCTATGTTTCGTGAAATCTTGGAGAAAAGAACCCATTCTGTTGGGGGAGGGAGTAAGTCTT